>NC_084537.1:16485691-16785691 GCF_024500275.1 Phycodurus eques
GCCAAGTAGTTGGGGGTTCCACAGATGGTTCTAAGAGTGATACAGAGGAGATTCAATTCAACATTGCCATCCTTTAGGGGCCATGCAAAATTATCTTGATGCAATGGTATTCCACGGCAAAGTGTAAAACATGTGGCGCAACTAGGCTTTCAGTGCTACATTCAACTGCCACTTGAAAACCGGTTTCGTTGGGTGATCGTTGCATGATTGCGCACATTACACAAGCACAGAAAAAAAATGCCAAGTGTGGAACGCCTTTTAGTAAACTGAACACCTTGAACCAGAAACGCAAGGTTGTAAATGCAATGCAAATGCAATGATGAAAAAGTACTTGTGTGCAAACAAACATACTTTTTCCTCTGCTCAACAGTCTCTAGCTTGGCAGCGAGGCCAAAGTCTCCCAGTCGCAGCTCCATGTTTTCATTCACAAAGAAGTTGCCTAAAAAAAACAACAAAAAAAAAACAAAAAAAAAAACATTTTTTTCCAAGTCAGCATTCCACAGCCCAGCCAGAGTCACAGCAGATCCTTTGGATGCTTTCATGCACATTCGCGACATTCCCATCATACTATCCGCCCCCGCCCCGCCCACTGCTGCTGTCATACCTAGTTTGAGATCTCTGTGCAGGATGCCTCTGCTGTGGAGGTACTTGAGGCCTGATATAATCTGTCTGAGGTAATATCGCACTTCAGGCTCCGTCAGCGTGTGTCTCGCCTTCCAAATGTGCGCCAGCGACTGCGGGGGGGGGTGAAAGAGAAAGCAATGAGCCAACCTCTGTAACCTTCAGCGAGATGACAATGACTTGCTCATGACTGCCTTTGACTGACGTTAGCTGCCAGGTTTAAGAGTTAAATCAGACCACTCATTCCGGAGAACTCCTCACCTTACGACTGCAGAGCTCAAGAAATATGTAAATGTTATCGTGGTCCTCGAAATGATGAGAGAACTTCACCACGTGCTTGTGCGACAGGGTTTTGTGCAGCTCGATCTCATTGGTGATCTACAATAAAAGGAAATGATGAGCGCTCCAATTTGTGCTGCATTATATACACAGACTGTGCGTCCCTGCCTATACCTTCTCCCTCTGGTGTGGTTTGGACACCCTGCTCTGTGGAATCACCTTGACGGCGTACATTTTGTTGCTCGACAGGTCCGTCATCTCGTAGCACCGTGCAAAACCACCCTTGAGGAGAAAAATGGAGGCGATCAGATTGGCATTCCTCGAAATTACATGCATAACATCAATGCAGGGGTGGGGGAATGCACGCACACACACTCTTCCATTTCACCTATAAATTCTCATTTACAAGTGACTCAAGACACTACTGTGCACATTTTCTACTTTACTGAGGAAATTATGAGCTGTCCAGACAATAACTCAGAGGGGGGAAAAAGTGATGTGTACCTCTCTTAACATCTCTCTTTTGTGACAAAAGTCTTTGAAGCAATTTTCATACTTTAAAACAAGGCTAAAAACTCAGCAGCTGCAAGAGAATCTGTTTTTTCTAAAAATATTTAATAGCTGAGCCTCTGTCAATTTGTTTATTTTCTCAAGAGGGAACAATCTATCATCATCCAATTTCTAGTATTTGGAATTTTACAGAAGATGGATGGAAGAATGTGTTGACTAGGATTCCATCGTTTTTATTTAGGTTTTGGACATTATCATTTCAGTGATTTTAGAAATATTTTGCGCAGGTATAGCATCCAAGTCATGAATTTGGCATAACACCAATATATAATAAACATTGATTATTGCATCATATTTGTTAGTAGGGACCCTGTATTCATCCCACAAAAGGATGAATATAGTATCCATCTAACCATGGCTGAAATGGCCACCTCCAGGTTACATTATAGGGCTTTTTAAAAGATCAGTTGAGTCAAAAGGCATCCAAAACTAGCCTTGGGGAGGAAAATGATCAGATTTGAACTGGCCAAAATAACATGCATAACCTGAATGCAGGTGTGTGGAATCCACATAGACAGTTCCATTTAACCTATCGTTTCTCATAAAGATTAACTGGTGCAGCACATGAAACCGAGGAGTGAAATGGCCACCCCTCGGCTTGATTACATGGCAGTTTAAGCATCGCTTGAGTCAAAAGATATTTAAAAATAAATTAATTAATTAATATAAAAAAAAATTGACAATCATTTTTTAGCCTCGGTCGTTGTGCCTGAAGCATCCTTTTTTTTGTCATGTGCAATGCATCCGATGCACCACAGAAATTTGAAGGCAGAGAGGCAGGCAGGGAAGCCGGACTGCTGCAGTCTCATTAACCGTGAAATTGGCGTTGGTCGGCGGCTCTGCGGCATATCACAACCCAGACATGACTCGGCAGCTGGGACCAGTGACGCGCAACCTGTTGGCTTGGGTGTGGATATTGAGTTAAAAAAAATAAAACAAATTATAATATATATATTTTATAGGTGCGCCGTAGCGTGACGACGTACTAAATAAAACCGAGCATATTTCGGAAAAATCGACACACCTTGCTGTACTGATTAGACACACCTGCAACGCAGCCTCATTTGATTTCGCCCACACCCGCAACACGCTAACGACACACATGCGAAGGAATACATTATTTATGCACCTTTCCCAAAAGCTTCCCTTTACTGTACGACCGTCCCGTCCTCGCGTCGGTGACCACCTGCGCCAGCTCAGTTTTCCCAGGGTCCGACTTGGCGCGGCCGGCTTTGGCCACCGGGGCCCCGGCTTGCTGGGCTCCGTCGGCGGAGGGCTTCTTGGACAAATCCGCATTCGCGGCGTGGCACGACAGGCGCGGCGGCGCCGCCGTGAAACAACCGATATCCATTTAGGGCGGCGGCGTCAAACAAAACACACACGGAAAAAGAAATCTCGTTGTACTCCTATATTGAGAAGACGCTCGTGTGTTTCTGGAAGAAACCGGTCGCCTCAATAAAGGGAATCCATCTGGCATGTCCGAGGAGAACGCCCCAAAACTTCTAAATATATACGTGGTTTGTGACGTCACGCCACAGGGGGTGTGGTTAAATGGAAAGTGCGGCCACATGTGCCAATAAAAACGGAAGTGAAATGTGAATGAAAAAAACGTGATTTTAATGCATTATTGGGTGAATCTTTGTTTTGTATTATTATTATTATTAATTTTATTATTCCGCCGAGTTTTCTCCTTCGCCATTTTACATCCGATTCACTCCGTTCCAACTTCGACATGTTCGAAAAATTCACGCTACGCGTGCCAAAACTCATCTAAGCCGCAACATTTTCACATTACCCACAATTCCACATTTTACACCCAAATAATTCCCTTTCATTCCCAATGGCACTTTCAACAAAATACTTTCACGTCATTCTCTTTCACTTTTAAAACATTCAGAACATCTTGAAAACACATTCCCGTATTACCCACATTTCACATTTTATTATTTTAAAACATACACATTCTCCCCCATTCTACTCTATTCTGCCTTGTTCCCCCCTTCTTTCACATTTCTTCACCAATTCAAACCATTCCACTTACTACATGTTTTCCACACTACCCACATTCTGCACTGTGCAACACCCGCATTTTAGCCACAAAAAGACAAATTCTTCATTTTTAGTTACAGTTTCCTTATTTCTCAACCGATTCCCATCATTCCAACTTCTACATGTTCAGCTCATTCAAGCGCATGATTTCAATCAGCATTGCAGCATTCGCGCGGAATTTCTCCAGGAATTGTACCTTCAAGTTATTATTATTGTTTTTTAATTAAATTATTTTTTTTGTTTTTTTTAAATATCCACTCTGAGTTCACCATATGGGCCACATTGTCTGTTTTATTGAGTTTACATCATCTGGAGCAGTTCAGAGTCAATATTTTGTTTTAAATGAATAACATGATAAAAAAATAAAAAATTTCAATAAAAGGGGGGCCATTACTACCATCTTACCTCCGAAATAGACTCATTAGCCCTCTTCAAATCTAGACTGCCTATTCACTCTGACGTTGCCCATCATTTGCTATTTGAATTGATGTTTTATGTTCTATTATTTCATTGTGCTGCTTGTTTTCTTTTACTGTTTGTGCGGTGACCTTGAGTGCCTTGAAAGGCGCCTATAGATAAAATTAATTACTATTATTAACATTAATAAGAGGACAGAAAAATTGTGATGCTGTTGTGGGCCAGCGAGCTGGCCTTGTGAGGATGAATGTGAACTCTAATTGGTGAAAGAAACAGGCCAATCGCTAAAAATGACAATTTAGCCTGTAAACATATTTCTGGTAGTGTTTAACCCAGCAGAGGTCTTTCTTCTCAGACATTTTCCCTGATCTTTTGCCTCGCAATCTTGTTTTCGCTTTTAACATTCATATTATTTCGTCTACCTTTTTTCAAAGGCTGATCAGATAATTGCTGCCATCTGGTGGACAAAAGCGTCCTAGCAGATCCTGGTGATGGAGCCGACGCATCTTACGACAAATGACGTTTCGAGGTTACGACCCAGTAATACGTGGTTATCGTACTTCCTGTTTCTCATTTGAATGTTTTCTATTTCTCGCCTGCAAGCGTTTATCATACAAATATTCACTGTATTTTAGATTAGTGACAGACTACGGCGCGGCCTGAGTCCCAACATACATCCAAATTATTCCCCTTAAACTAAGGACTCTGCATAATTGTGCTCTGGAAACATGACTAACAGCACCAACAGGCGACCATCTCTTTTGAAAGTGGCTTCTCCAGGCTGAGTCATTGTCTCGCTTGATAAAACAAACGTTAAAAGGATTGTTTTGGCTTTTAAGTGAAATACAGTTAATGACTTGTTATCAAATAACACACAAAAAAAACAATTGCTTAAAGTGTTACATAAAATGGATGGATGAATTTTTTTATTTCTGAGAACTGCATAACTGACTAGAATGGTGTGGGCTAGCAATCCTTAAAATAAAGATAACCACAAAGGAAAAATAATGATCACCAAAAAAGTATACAAATAACAGTACGGTGTAAAAAAAAAAAAAAAAAAAAACTAATTTTAAGGGAAAAAAAAAAGAGCCACACCATAATCCATTTATGGAATGACAACAAAATAAAGGATGTAGATGGCACTCTGTTTTTGTTACGCATACTTGTCAATAAATTTTCAAATACCAAGTCTTCTTGTATATTTTGTACTGGGCAGAAATAACATTTTCTGAACACGTGGTTTTGGGCCAAGCTAAACAAGAAACATTCTCAACATGGGCGATGACACCCTAGTAGTAGTGGTTGTATTTTTGTTTCTTTAAATCAATGGAGAGCACATAGCAGGCATCCAGGGTTTATACATTATTGTACTGGCAGGAACCTCATTTGTACATTGAACATGATTGGAAACAATCAGCTCTCATGTAGTCCTGCTATGAAGGAATGGCGATTGGAGTTCAAAAATCCATCAAGCCGTCTTCTCCTCTTATCTTCTTCTCCTGGGATTCCGACCAAGCTTTGTTGATGGTTCTCTTCATCTCGTCGTCACCCTCCGAGTAGATCTTCTTCAACATGCTCATCAGGCCCTCGCTGGGATCTGCATTGTCATCGACTTTGGGCTTACTGTTGACGGGCGACAGGAAGAAATGTACAAGAAACGGAGAGTTAGTTGTGTTTAAAATCATCGCAACATAGCCTGTCAAAAAAAGACGACGTCTTACTCTTTTTCCTTAGACTCTTTATCCACTGTGGTGAGGCACTCCCATTTCTTGGTCACCTGCTTCTTGCACATGATCACAACCATGTCTGTTTTTATCTGAGGAGTGCAGGACAAGGCTTTTAAAGACATTGGGCCTCATTCCCAATACACCAAAAATTGGTGGGACTCCTCATAGTCGAGTAAATAAAAATCCAGCAAAACTATTTGAGGAAATAGGTCGATGTGTTCCATGTTAAAGATTTGGCATTTGTAACAAGTAGTGTTTGTCACCTTGGTGCTGCTGTTCTGATCATCAATTGGATACAACAGATTGAGGACAGTCATCTGGTGATTCTTCCCGTCAAGCTCCTTCACCAGCACAGAAAATGACCTGTAGCAGTACAATAAGAAATAAGAATGTTTGATTTGCAAGTGTTTAGTTAAATAAAATAAAATAAAATAAAATAAAAAGTTGGCACGGTGGACGACTGGTTAGCACATCTGCCTCATAGATCTGGGGACTGGGGTTCAAATCCGGCCTCGCCTGTGTGGAGTTTGCATGTTCTCCGCGTGCTGGGTGGGTTTTCTCCAGGAACTCCGGTTTCCTCCCACCTCCCAAAAACATGCGTGGTATGTTGATTGAGGTTTCTAAATTGTCCGTGGGTGTGAATGTGAGTGCGAATGGTTGTTTGTTTCTATTTGCCCTGCGATTGGCTGGCAACCAGTTCAGGGTGTACCCCGCCTCCCACCCGAAGATAGCTGGGATAGGCTCCAGCACCCCGCGACCCTAGTGAGGAGAAGCGGCTCAGAAAATGGATGGATGGATAGTTAAAAAAAAAAAAAAGAAAGAAACAAAGAAAGGGGGGTCCTCAGTTTTTTTCCATTTGTTTTTTTGCTGGCAACATAATCTGAATTCAGATAGAAAGCGCCATTGTCTATCACATTCTTTCTGAAATGCAATTAGATGCCACAAGATCACGCCAAAGCCTGGACGATATAGGAGAGAAGTCAAGTAGTGATAGGGAAAGTGATACTTGTTTGGCAGGAATCTTTCTCGCTCCCTATTTTAGAACCCCTTCCGCTGCTTTTGTCAGCACTCACATCATCAATGAATACAAGGGAACCAATCCCATTGGCAATCATAAATGCCCACGCCATTACACTACCACCATAATGCTTCACCGATAAGGTGGACAAGTTGCTCTTTGGCTCATATGTCCATAGGATGTTGTTCCAGAAGTGTAAAGGCATTTTCCTACTCTAATCTGGCCTTCCTGTTTTTAGGTGAAGCATGAAGTCTGGGAGGCATTTTGAATTATGTACAAATTTCAGGGTACCTCACCATGGTAAACATAGAACTACGTCATAAACCGAGGAGCCGCTGTCAATAATTATGGTTGTCATGGAACATGGTACATACCTTTCTGAAAAATGGACTACCACTTTCTCGGATGGATTCTTGTGCACATTTTTCAACGTGAGGTAAATTTTGACAAACTTCTCTGACTGGTCCCACGCTGCATTGGATGGAAACACACATCAAACACTTTTGATTGATTGTAATTGAAGAGAAACATGATAAGCAGTGTATGATGCACATCATACCGTAGTTGGTGATCTTGACCGTGTACGTCGCCTTGGAGGACGGCACAGGGTCGGCCTGTCTCCGGGCTTGTTGCTCTTTCTGCTGACGTTTGTCAGCGATCTCTTTTTCAACCTTCTTCTGCTCTTGCTTGAGCAGCTCCTGCACTCTCTTCCTCTCTGCCTTCTCCACCAGAGACCCTAGCTCCAGCAAGTCAGCCTCCAGCTGGTTGATCTGCTTCCAGGGAATTCATTCTTGGATGTTATGTCAAAACTCCACAATTAACATTTTATACTTTGGTTGGTTGCTTAATGATTCCATTCAACTATCAACCGACCAACTAAATAAACCAAGGCACGTATTTCAACATTAGAAAAAAATCGGCACAACACCAAACAAACATTTCAATAAAAGCATATATAGAACTGAAATAATAATATTCGCAGTTCTTCTGTATTGCATTGCATTGTTTCTACTCTGGGATAGGTTCCAGATCACCTGCACGAATCTAAAGAGGAGCTACAGAAAACGGACAGATGCCTTAGGTTTCTAAACAGTTTTAATGCATCTCAAAGTGGGTCATTAAAATGTGAAGAAGAAAAAAATACTATATGTAGAAATACCGAGGAAGATGGGCTGGTCGGCTTTACATTCAGTTGTAGTTGTTCCAGAATGTTCTACATGCAGAATGTTCGAGTAAATTCCGGTCAAACTCGCTGTTTTCAGGCGACTGCTTTCGATAGAACTCATATTTTACTCATGCAGCGGGGAAACTAAATCGTCACGGTTAAAATATTTACACAGTAAAGCTCGTATTATTACATTTAAAAAAAACACAAATACAAAGATCATAATCTCGGAGGGATTAAAAATAAATATCAGAGCATTTAAAATATTCCATGTTCAACTAAATTAGGTAATCTACCTAGCATGTGTAGCAGTAGTTTCATTTTAACCGTAGAAGGCAAGATAGCGGACATGAGTGTACATGTACCGTCGATTTAGGTTAAATAGATGACAACATTTTACGTACCTGCTCTGTTAGATCCATTCAGACTTCAATGTTGATTTATTTTATATAACAATGCTGAATTCTTCGTGCTATGTTAAGACTCCGCAAATCGTGTGCCTTCGCAGTGCTGCTCTCTTCGTCGACACCTCCTTCAGCGGGGGTTCATCGAGAGGGTGAGTAAGCTACCGCCACTCATCGGACGAACATGGCATGACAGGACTTTTTTTTTTTTTTCCCCTCATGCTGAAGGGAAATATTTGTTTTTCCAACAACCACATAATTGGGATCATTACACTAAAACAATTTCTTTGCAATAATTAAAGTTTACTAACGGGTGTTCACAGAGCACATTTATGGATACCTAACAAGATCGGGAGGTTATTTCCTGAATACTTTGCAATGATTTTATACAGTACATACTACCGGTATATACACTGTTATAGTATGCCTATTTTTACCTCTCATTTCGCATTGTTCAAATTGGACTGCAGAATGTGACTTTATTATTACAACATTTCATTATTTTAATCTGTACCACAATTAGACTATTTATTACTTATTACATACAGTGGAAATAAAGTCTACACACCCCTGTTCAAATGCCAGGTTTTTGTGATATTAAAAACCGAGATCAAGATATCATAAATTTTGCCGTCATTAATGTGACCTATAACTTCTTCAACTCAATTGGGGGAAGAGTAAAATAAACTGAGAAAACGTGGTTGACAAGTGTGCGCATCATCCTTTAACAGTGGATGTGGCTGTTCAGAAGTTATCATCAATTAATCAGACAAAATGATATCCACACATTTTTGAAATAAAAATATTTTTAAAAGCAATACAAACAATGTACATTTGTATTTATTAATGCTGTATTGAGAATGTCACATTCTTGATTAAATCCTTAAATATGGAGTCATGTATACTATTACTTACTGGATAGTGGGGACAATTCCCAGATTGCACATGACATCCAGACTTTGTTGGTATCAGATGTGAACCAAAGTAAGCTCTCCTGCACACAATTTACAATACAATAAACTTTATTTTTTTTGTCATGATCCATTCCTTGAAGGCCTTCAGATGACTGCAAAATGTCAAAACCAGTCGCAGATTGGCTGTCACACTTGACACCGTCAATGCCACTTCAACCACTGGCCGTTCTCCGGAGTCACCACCTGGCCCTGAGGACGCCGGACATTTGGTTGTGGTCGGCTAGGTGACGAAAGACAATCCGGCTGAGCCGCCACCTGCGCTTCACTCCCCGCGGCCGGGAGGTCATCACGCACCTGTTGCGTATCCTCACGGGACACGAGTCTCGTGGCAACGCTGCGATTTCTTTATCTGCCAACTCCTGGAAAATGTATAAAGGACATTTCAAGTATTAAGATTGAAATGACAGTGTAATAGTAATCTGTTAGCCACGATCATATAAGTTGCACTTCACATTTTATTTGAAGATGTGGCAATTTGTAACAATATATCTGATGTTTAGTTCACCAAAGATCAAATTGACCACACAACTGGAATCATAAATAGAATGTGGCAGTTTGGCGATGGAAGTGCTGCCTCCGCCAGTGAAAATGTAATCACTTTATTTGAGGATATAGTTACAATAACCAGTGGTCTCCACTGGTTAATGCAACTATGCAAGCACCATTAATTTTCTGTCTGGACGCAGAAGGGTGAACATCTGCTGATAACAGCAGTTATATATTTTTACACTTGCGATACAGTTACAGTTTTAGTTATGGGTTACGAGCATGGTCATGGAATGAATGAAATTCACAAGTCAAGGCACAACTGTAATATTATTCCCCAGTAGAAACGATGACTCTTTTCACACTTCTTCCCAAAATGTTGTCCGACAAGACCAGTAGAAATGTTGTTGCATTGCGTACCTGGAGCTCTTTTGGTAAGATGGTGTTCTTCCTCAGCGAGTTGATCCGCAGCCGCTCGTCAGCGTAGTCAAAGGCCATCTGCCTTCTCTTGACATCTCTCAGCATCCTCCAGTCGACATAATAACCCCTTACTTGCTCCGCAGCACCCCAGCAGACCCTCAGTGCCTGCACAGTGTGCAGCTAGTTATCAATAGACCAGTTTTGTTCCATAAAAAAAAGGAGCATACAGTTCAGAACACCAATGATTGCACACCAACAGAAATCTCTGAGATTATTATCGTAATCGATATCTTCTCATAGCATGCTATAGTATAAAATATTCTTTGACATTTTTCTCTAAAACCAACTTTTTTTCTCAAAATATTACTCAAAAACATTTTTTAAAATCTTATCCAAAAGAAAATAACAATTCCTGTAATATTATTAATTTAATCTTCAAAATATACAATTTTGTGTAATTTGATTGATGAACATTTACTTTTCTCAAAAATATTTTTTTTTACTAGAAAATGTACAAATTCTTATAATCTGAGGGGTTTAATAAAAATGACTTTTTAAATGTACGTTATTTCCAGAAAATATTATATTATCATTTTGTCATTATATTAAACCTTTAATCTTATATATACTTTTATTCCCCAAAATACTAAACTTTATTCTTTTTTTATTCTCGTAATGACTTTTTAAATCAAGAAAAAAGGACAACTTTGACTTAAAAATGTATAACATTATTATCATCGTAATATTATGACTTGAATCTAAAAAACAACAAACTCACAAAAATATACAACTTTTCTCCCCTAAAATAAGACTATTCCCATAATAATCAGACTTCAATCTTGAAAATATATAATTTTTTATCTAAAAAATACAAAACTTTACTCTAGTGTAAAAAAAATGACTTTTTAAATAAAAACATACACATTTTCAAATGACCCCTAATCTTGAAAATATACAACTTCCTATCTCAAAAGTATAGCACTTTCTTGAAAATATTTTTATCCCCTCAAAAATGAATTTTTTTTTTTACCAATGTAAATATTCTACTAAGAGACTTGATTCTCTTAATATTGGGATTTCAATTTTGAAATTGAAAATAGAGTTGTAGAATATACTTTTTTTTCAGGAAAATATTTGAGTATTAATGTTGTACTGCGATTATTATTTTTTTTAGCCTATTAGCAAAGACATTGATATTTTCTATTGCGTTTGTAAAAGTAAATTTAAAAAAAAAAGCACAATTATGCTATTAGGCTAATGATATAAACTTTCCCACTGAAAACGTGACTTTTCCCTCATAATATTTCGACTAATCTGACAAATATACAACTTTATTTCTTCATTTATATCTGACTTTTATATCGCAAGAATATCTCAAATTATTCTCGTAGGATTACATTTTAATCTCGGGCTGTAATGATATATTTCTTTCTTTTCAGTGCGGCCCTAAAAGACATTTGTGCACACAGTTGTTGCAAAAAGGAGTTCACGCACCAATGCAAGTCGAGCAAAGCAACACTATTTTAAGTCACAAAAGAGCGCAACCACGGGCAAGTCGAACCATTTACTGTCCACTGAGAACCTGATCCAAAACTTACTTATCAAAAGTTGTGAATGTAAACATTTGTATCGAACACGCAGTGTCGCATTAGATGAGCTAGTTTTGTAATAACATGACAAGACCTCTGCCCGGTTAGCTTAGTTTGCAATTAGCGTCCCGACGCTTGTTCTCGTGTTATTGTTGTTGTTTTCTGCACTCCCACGCATCAGACCGCAGCATAACGTTCAAACGAAAGATTTTTTTTTTTTAATTTAAGGTACAATACCTGCTTGGGAGCACACAAACTGTTATAAAGGGCACCAAAGCCCAGTCGTGCAAGGACGGAAGCCGCCATGTTGACATAAATCTCTTGAAGCTGAGTTTAGAAGGTTAAAGCAGGATGTCGCCGTCTATCGACCAGGAGGGCGAATGGACATTGAAGATGTTCTCATATGCACAATCAAATTCTATTGAATGTGGAGGAAACAGTCTAATTTACTATTTGATAGCACTGCTGTAAAAATATTCCGTTACATTTTAAGTCTCTTGATAAGAGCAAGGAAACGTCCATACGCTTAAACATTTCGATAAAAAAGGAATAAAATAAAATAAACTGTAATATGAGTTGACATAACTGAATGTGATTTAAATAAGAAGTACATTTTCAGCCTTGAATTAACTTGACAATTCATTTTCACAACCACAGGGTGGCAGTCAGTATCCATCGAAAGTATCAGTAGTTGAGAGCGCCTCAAAAATATCATACCAATTTTTTTCCTCCGGGGACACGTGATTTTTCAAAACAGACAGAGGGACCAGGTCAATCTTCTATGAGGTTAAAACATGCATTGCTAAAATATTTTATTTAGATTTCAAAATAGCGATACAATTGCATTTTAAGTGTAATAATTTACTTTTAAGTAATTAACCAAATATTTCATTTAAAAAACATTAACTTTGTACATTTAAAATTGTAAATTTTACTTTTTTTTCTTTTGACATTTAATATTTATTTAGCACACAACAAAATACGAAAGAAAGAAGAAGGAGAAGAAAAATAAGTGAACAATTAATAATTAGACTTTTATCAAACACTTTTTTTTGGGGGGGGGAGACTAAATTAATGCAACTTGATAGACTGTGCAATGACAATTAATATTGTAATTCAAATTTTGGCATACTTTCCACAACCCTTAATTTGACAAAATTACCCATTACAACCATAGGCTGGCAGTGGGCATCTATCAAAATAACCACGTGTGGAGATCTGCAAAACCATCTTGGGCAAACCTTTGGGCTCAAAAGTGTAATTGCGGCTTGGTGAGTGTGTTGAAGTGCTGCCACCCGTGAAAATGCAGCCAGTGGCTTTATGGTGGGGGATATGGTCAAATTTGCCAGTAGTGGCTTTGTGTAAGCGCCATTCACTTGCAGTCTGGATGTGGATAGGTGTGCATCTCCTCTGGTGGGAGTCTCCAGAGCTCTGTGGTCTGATAACACTACAAAAAGTCTCTGAATATTTAGGACAGTGGTCCCAGATAGACCAGAAAAAAAACAAAAAACAGCTCAAATTTGTAAATGGCCCCAGGCATACTTTGTCCCCACTTTGTAGACCCTCTTATAAAAAAAGAAAATTAAAAAAAAAACAGTAAGTATACACTGTACATCATATAGCCCCACCTTTTTTCCCCTTTATACTCAATGAAACAATTTAAAACAGCAACAGATCCCATTAAGATTTTCATAATTAAGGTGGTGCTGTGATGTATGAGGAATAAGTAAATATTAACACATGACAAACAGCAGTTGGTGGCTTCCTCCATAAACACACAGAATATACAATAGGCTTGAAAAGCTCTGTACAGGCCTCTGGGCATTGAATTCACTGATAAACTAAATGTGGAGGAGCACAGTGGATAGCGGTTAGCACGTCTGCCTCACAGTTCTGAGGTTTGGGGTTCGGATTTCTTATGCTGAGTTTGCATGTTTTCCCCGTTCTTTGTCCGGCTTTCACATTCTCCCAAAAAATGCGCATTGTCCATATGAATAATTGTTTGTCTATATGTGTCTTGCCATTGGATGGCGACGATTCTAGTCTAGTGTCAAAATATATAGAACCACTGATATGTCTGTTTTCCTCTGTACAGCTCTACATATAAAACCACATCACTCACTTTACATTTATAAGTAGTAGGGGTGTAATAATTCGCTTTAGCAACGATTCGATTAGTATCACGATTCGTGGTTGCTGATTCGATTCGAGGACGATATAAGTTCATTTAGAACAATACGATGCGAAACGATTCAGTGGCTGGAAAGCCATTCATTAGTTTTTAGCCAAAAATTCATCCAATGTGACCCGAAATAAACAACTGCATACGAGACAGTGCAGGTGAAATTCCTCAGATTATTGTTGTTTTCTTGTAAAGGTATTGGGTAAAAAAATTCTGATCATTAAATATAAAGATTTTCCTGATGTACTTTCCTTTTATGTGTTTTATTGTGTAGAAAACACATATAGTACGTATTTTCTAATGGACTATGAGTCTGCTTAATAAAAGTTGACTGATTGATTGTATTGCTCTGCAATGAATCAAAGGGAAAACAGTAACCTATTGTTATGTATATTATATCAGGTATGATTTTACTTTCTGGGCCAGTTTTTTTTCTGGAAAAGAGATTTAATAATTGGTGTTAGAAATATGAGCGGGTTCTTGGAAAAATGTCTCCACTGTAAGGGGTTCTTAGCTGGTCCCAAAGTTTGAGAATCACTGTTCTAAACAGTCAAATACTAAAGGCTAGAAACTAAGCACCGTGAGGTTTTCACAAGGAAAATCTTTTAGGAATCGTGTTAATAATACATAGAGAACTAAATAAATGAACAAACCATTGTAGCACAAACGTGAGCCTGGAGCATTCTCTTTTGCCTCCTCCTCATCTGCCATCCGCCAGACAGACCAACATCTTCAAAAGTGCTTAATCACTGCCACCCTTCCCAGTCAACATGTATATTTGACTTCAAAAGCCGTCAATGGCAGTGAATGTGTTAAAAAATACATACACATGTACTGTGCTGCCTCCTCCATCCACTCGGGGCACTACGGAAAAGAGTGAGTAGATGTGGGGTGTAGAAGAGGAAACGAAAAAGAAAGAGATCATCATCATCATCGTCGTCGTCATTATCATCATCATCATCATGATGATGAAGAAAATAGCCTTGACAGTGCTAACTGTCGTGTGCTAACTAAAAAGCAAGCGAAGTAAAAGGAATTACAAGCGTTTTTTCTAGGAAATACACCAATACACACCTCCATATAAAGCCTTACAATGTAAATATTATACTAAGAGACTGCTTACATCCGGTGCGTTATCTCCTCGTATCGATACAATCGATTGATTACCTTATAAATGGATTTAAGTCGGTATATTTACGTCCGGAAGGCTAACTTGCCAGCACAGATCGATTCAGTTGGATCGTAGGGATGTGAGTCGAAACATTGATATAATGAATGAATCGTTAGACCACTAATTAGCAGCACATTCACATTCATTACCGCTGTGCATTTCATTTATACGGAGACATGTTTTCAACCTTATTAAGCTGTTTAGCGTGAACAAATCATCAAGTGGCTGACTGAACAACATGCCCCATTGTCTGTCTGGTGTTACTCAGCAACGTCACTTAAAACTTGTCGGGTTCACCATGTCAGAGGGCCATAAATGACCATTTTTATGGGTGCAATTCAACTTGTAATGACAATGCAGCTGCTGCTGTGTCTCCCAGTTGCGGGTGAGGGCTCACACCCTGTGTGTGACCTACAGATGAACCTGTGGATCAAATCCTGTAGAATGGTGCCCAGGACAGTGCAGACTACAGTGCTAATTTCCATCACCATTGTTATAATTCTTCATATATTGTAGGAGAGAACATGCAAACTCAACACACGAGAGCCCGTGCTCGAACCCAGAACTTCTCAAATGCGAAGCAGACATGCTTACCACTTCTGCGACGTGCAATGCTTAAAAAAATTAATAGACCACCTTACGAACCAACAACCATGCAGGATCATGAAGTGCTTCAATGCAGACTTTCAATTTCAGCTAGCTCTTAACCGGGAACAGGAATCAGGAATTTCAAACTGATTTCTGTTTTTACTACTTAAATTTGAATACATTTGCATTACATTCAACCTCTAAAATATCGCAACTAAATAATAATGCAAATAAATAATAATTTGATATTTTAATCAAAAGAATAATCTGATTTACTGTTTTTTTCAGGTTTATTTGTAAAACAGTAAATTTGAAAATTAATGGATACAAATAATACAATTATATTAAAATTACGTTAAAAATAGTATTTGTGGTAAAGTGCTTCTACATAAAAACTAACTTTTTTTTAGGTAATTACCAATGTAATTAATTTCCACAACTTTGGCATACAGTTGTTGGTGGTCTTATACATTTGGTAAGCGCTGTGTTTTTCGCAAATAAATTAAAACAATGTACTGTATGTCATTTCAAACCGGTATTTAAGTACATGTTAGAAAAAATGGAAAAATGTTAAATGTGATACAAAAAGTGAGAGACTGACTCAACGTGCAGCCTCTTTAATTACAAAAAAAGATTATAATTTCATTTATTGCCGAGGTCACCAAGCTGAATAGACCAACGAAAAAGCCACACAATACAGTAAATGAAACTAACCTGAACTGTAGAGATTATTGAGTTTTTCTATATGCATGCGGTGCTTTTTCAAATGTGTCCAATCTGATCAGGACCGAACAAATCCAGGTTAGAAATATAAAGAAAAGGAGCGAGAACACCTTCAACAAATAATTAAATTATCTTTTCTATTTCTACGGATCCCTTGTGAGATGTACTGCAACTCCTGGTGAGAGGAAAATGCAACCACAGGATGTTTCCTGTATTTTTGTCACCAGGTAAAATAAGTAGCGCTTCCTGCTTCAAGCTCATGTTGGCTGAACATGTGGAGCCACATTTTTTAAGCCTTCAACTGGCTCATCGTTCCACACTCCGGAGGACTGTTATGGCAAGAGCAAAGAAATAAGCATGTTGCACGACTTTCAAACAAATCAACCACAGCCAAACCCTTCCTATTTAAACTCAATGAAATACAGTGGTGCCTTGAGTTGAATCCCTTCTGTGACCACGCTTGTAAATCGAAAAATTTATATCTCAAATCGTCTTTTCCAATTGAAATTCATGCAAATGCCATTAATCCACTTCAGCCCCCCAAAAATGTTGGAATGTGTTTTTAAATGAGGAAAAATAGCACTGTATAATATTTTATTTTGTCAAAACAGAGTCACGGCATAATTAAATAGACTATAAAGAATTAGAGAGTTTGTACATCATGATTTAATGATGCAATCCAATGCATTGTGTTCACTCAGGTTTATTATATTTTCAAAATCATATTGAACATTTTGTACATGTCCCTAAAATTGCTGTCCACCCTGTCATTATGGGCTAACTGCCCCTTTAAGAAACTCTCGTTCAGGGGTGTCAAACTCATTTTTAGCACAGGCCACATCGTAGTTATGGCTTCCCTTAGAGGGGCGTTATGAGCGTGAAACCATATAAACGTATAATCGAAATTCAAAATATAGTGTATATGCTAAACAGTACACAGTCATCTTGCTAACTAAATCATGTTGCTAAGTGATGGTTCCCCATGTGCTTATTAAATGCTAGCATTAAGCCAAATATGTCCATCCTGTGAGCAAGCTCACATATTTTCCTGTTTGCATGTACTTTGTCTGCTTACAGTTAATTTTAAAAAAAAATAAATAATTGTGAGAGCGTGACCACTATTTCGAACAGCATAAGGTTTACTTAATACAATGAGGGCACCATATTGTGATATTGATTCATGTTTTTTTACCGAATACCTTGAAATAATAATAATGTTGTCTCCATCACAGTATCAAATGTCCTGCGGCCATCTGGTGAACACGCACGCATGCATGCATGCATGCATGCGCACAGGCACACACACAGACGCTGAGTCAGCAGTGGTCGCCGCTACAGTACCTTCCATCCGCGTCCATCTGAATGAACGGGATGCAGCTCATTATTAGTGACCCCACTGACCTGGTTTCCACACCTCAGGAATGTCTGACATCGCCACGAGGCACCGCACACACGCTCAAATGCAGACTCATCTCGAGTTTAGAAGAAAACGCTCGCTCAGTCAAAAGGTCACCTCTTTAGAAGTGGTGCAGCAACAGACAAAAACAGACCGCAAATAGGTTTGTTCATCATCTTATAGCAGCAATTAGGGGGTGCAGGGTGGTCAAATTCTGAAGATGATGCAGAGAAAGGTCCGGATCGTTATTGGCAGTGGTGGAAGTTAACAACTGATCAGTTGCTAATGGCTGAACTTCATATCCATTTATGAAGTCGACGTTATGCTGTAAGAAACGCATATATTGGTCAAGCTCCTACACAAATGTACAGGCAAAGAGCAAAATGTGTGAGCTTGCTGACAGGGTGGACATTTTGGACCAATGTTAGCAATTTATAAGCGCATGGTGGACCTTTGCTTTGTAACAAGATTTAGTTAACAAGCTGGCTGTGTACAAATGTAGGCCTATTTAAAATTTCAGAAAGGTTTTTATATCGATTGATATTTGACTTTGACAGAGCGGACATGTTAAGCTTGACAACATCCAATTACACACATACTGTAATATGATGAAAATTACGAAACATAAGCGTCATATTTATTCTGAAACTATCCACTGTTTCAAACTCCGTTGAAGATAGACAATGCTGGTCGTAACGTGAGTGAAAACCTCAAAGGGGCATTTACCCAATAAAGACAGGGCGGACGGCAATTTCAGGGACACATGCAAAACGTTCAATATGATTATGAAAATTGAGTATACAAGCAAAATTACTTGTTCCATCAGGTAACTTGTTGTACATAATAAAACCATGGAAAAGATTTAGTAGTATCATTTAACTTTGATTGTAGTTTTCATTCTGTGGTTTACTTCCAATATCGGGGGGTACTCGGTTTATGACAGCCATATTTATATATATATATATATATTTTAATTCATATTTCTTTACGTGTGATATATTTTTATGTGCATGACCACTTTCAATATCTGGAAAATTTTGTATGCTGAATACTGCAGGGACCGTTTCATCATATCTTGTAGAGACAGATATATCAGCAACTTAACGTCATCTGTCTGTGGGTTTCTACACTTGCAGCTGAACCGGCAGAGTCTTCTGGGTCGAGTGAAGTGGATTTCTCTCATGTTCTGCCAAGGGCAACATTTCTAGAAAACCAGAAGCTCCACTCCTCAGATTTATTCGATGCTGCACAATTTCTGTGAATTAGGTACCGGTGTTTCATTTAAACATGTCCATTTTTCTTTTTCTTTCTGAACAAGGCCTTTAAAGTATAACGGCACAAGCAAGCCAAGTGATGGTAAAAATGAAAAACGAAAAGAAAAAAAGAAATCATGCGAGGGGAAGGAGTGACATCTGTGATTGTACTTTTCAAAAGGGACCACCGACACTCTACAATGTATGGCGGTCTTCGGGCTTTATGAACAAAACGTTTATGAACCAAAAGAATGCATCCATCTATCCATCCATTTTATGTACCGCTTATCCTCACTCGGGTCGCGAGCGTGCTGGAGCCTATCCAAAAGAATCCGAAATTGTAATTCCAGGTGTAGTCTGAAAATTAAATCAGTCCCATGTTGTCCACTTGGACAAAAGCTGGGTACACACATATTCATTTTTCTCTGAAGTTTAAAATATGAGATGCCACACATGACCAGAAAAAAAAAAAAAAACGTTACGTGTTCGTACTGCTTTTGTGGTTTGTGGTGTGTTCGAGATGACCAACAAAGCACATCGAATACACAATATCCCCACCAACATTTGCGAATCTGCCACACGGCATCCACACTGCCGGAAAATACAAAGAAGGAGAACAAAGAGTAGTATTAGAAAAAGAAGTACAAGGTGAAAAACCTGAAACGTGACCGAATCCACAGATGATTATTCCCATGGAAGAATTTTTAAATCGCATACAACGCCACTGAAAAGTAAACATTCTCAAGAGGATGTGACCTACTTAACATTTCACTTCTGACGGCTGACGGCAGGTGAATTGTGAATCAGTGCAGTAAAAAACAAACAACATGCGGCCCACGAGGTCATGTCAAGTCCATGGTTGTGGATTGGGGGTCAGGTTTATACGAGGAAGGGCCTAAGCTTGACATTGGGTAGCCGCATCAACACAGGGATGCATGCTGGGAGCAATTAAATTAATTATGACAATTAAAATCCGGTAGCGCAAGCATCTTGGATTATATATCTTTTAAAAAGAATAAGGTTCTCACACTTCGCAATGATCGTCCTCAAACTAACCGAGATCGGACGAATGCGGGGAAGTGCTGATTTAACCCTTTGTGTCAGATTCACAGCAAAAAAAGGACATATAGTCTTTTGCTCCCTCCTTAATCTCGTGTCCAATATTATTTACTGTAAAATAAATCGACTTCTTACTTTGAAATGCAAAGATAATCGCTGAGAGATTGAAAACTAAACCTACAGTTGCATATAATATATTGTGAAAAACACATATATTTCTATACTGCTCCACTTGTTGGGGTCACGAGCAAGCTTGAACCTATCCCAGGTGACCTCGGGCGAGAAACGGGATACACCCTGGACTGGTTGTAAGTGCCCAGCCAATCGCAGGGCACTTACAACAGAAAAACGACACACAACTACTGTATGCTCTAATTTGTGCCTGCAGAAGCAGAGTATTGAAGTGATACTGATGTTAGATTGTGTGTGTGTTATGGAAAGACGGCTGAGCACACAGAAGTCACCGTTCATACGGCCTTGGTTTGTTTGTACTTCAATTGTCTTTATCTTGTCTAAATCCTCCAATGTGATGACTCACACATATTAAGAAAAAAAAAAAGAAAAAAAAAAACGTCTCTGAGGCATTAGGCAAATATAAACTAAATGAAATCTTTGCCTGCAATTCCTCTAAATCTAATCACGTTGTTTCCATGTAAACATACTGAAAAGCCTTTTTTTTTCATGTTTACAAAGGATGGAAATAAGTTGATATTGTAATGATGCAAAATGGCCAACCCTGAATTTGTTAGCGTAATAACCTGTAGACAAGCCAGACATGCGGCTTTCAAACATTTGCTTCATGTGGTGATGCTATTTGGATCCGTCTGTCACTTCCCATTTTGCATCAAGTAGCTTGGACAGCAATTCTGCTTCACAGCGAATAAACTGCTTCCAGATACCCAAGGAAGCATGCAATCAGTTGCATTGCGCTGCCCCGTGGCGGCTTGACAGCTTGATTTAAAGGTTAACTCTTCCTATAGTAATTGTTGTGCATTTAAATTCTCTATTGTATATTGCGATGCTGCCTGTTAAACGTTTCCATAGCAAAAATTTTTTTTGTAACTTCAGAAACACACACAGTTGTACTACATGAACAGAAGTATTGAGACACATCTCTAATTCATCAATCAGGGCTAATCTTATGACGAAGGTCACCCTGAATCTTAATTCTATCCATTCAACTTAATGGCTAAGAAAAGAAAGAACTTTTTTGCCCTTCGAAAACCGATCAACCTGGGGTGGGGGGGATTGGCTGCTGATAACTTTTTTCCCCCTAAAAAAAAAACGATCATCAACAGGTGAGTTTGACCAGAATTTTTTCACAGGTGATTGCCCCTCGCACGCCGGGTGGCCAGCGGGGTGGCCGCCCTTTAGTCGATGGTGGCCGCAGACACCCCTGGCGCTAAAACATAACGAGTTTCAGGTTTTAACTTGCTAAGTTTCACATTTTAGCGTGCTCAATTTCAAATTTTAACTTTTTCAAGTTAACGTGATAAGCTTAGCTATGTGTGTCTTCATTGTGTGCCTCATGAATCAAACTAGCAATGTAACTACGCTGCTCTTCTGTAAAACTGTCAAAAAAATACCTCCACCTTCTTTTGGTTTTAGCCAAATCCGGAAGTTAAATTTATCACGTTCGTAACTTGAAACTCATCACGTTAAAACTTAAACGTTAAACAGTATGACTTAACTTTTTTTTTCTAATGGTGTGGATGGTGTGGCAGCAATACGCTTCCCTAACAACATCATAATAGTTATGTTCAAGGCCCATCATTTATGTGATAAGAAAACAAAATGCCATGGAAAGTTCATGTAAGATTCACTGAAAACTCAAAATTGTCGGTAGCTCTGAATGTGAGTGTGAATCCTTTTTTCTGTCTACACTGTAACGTGCCCTACGATTGGCTTGTGACGAGTACTGGGTTCACACCTCCAAAGTCACCTGGTATAGACTCCAACTCACCTTTGACCCCAAAGCCCTTTTCTGTTCCCAGTGCACAAAGCAAGCTCCACGAAGGCATGCTTAGACGACTCAACCTCCATTTTTCCTTCTATTTTCACTTGTTTATCTAATTGTCCCAATACTTTGGTCCACATCATAACTTGTAGCATGACCACAGATGCTGAAGCACCTGGCTGCGCATTATAGAGATGCTCTGAGCAAACAAAAACAGAAATAAACAATGGCGTTAAATCAGTCTGTGACACTTTTGGCAGGAGCGGTGATTTGTCCTGTTAATTACGACGTGACACCCGAGACGCCGAAATTCATTCGGTAAACAACAGCTGGGTGTTCTCGCGCACGTGGGGCGTCCAGAGCAATAAACCGGCGCTACGCGGCAGTGGCGTGATTTATCTTAGTCAGAAGGAGACGGGTGGGGTTTGAAGCCGAAGCTCCGCGGCAGTTGTGCAGGAGTGCTCAACGAATTACTTCCTCCACTGAGCAAAGTTGCATGTAAAGCAGGGGCCCAAGCTGACAGTAATGCTTAGCATTTCATCTGTCATCCATCTGTATTGCAATTAGTGATATTCTCTCGTATTCCACTTGTTTCTAAAATTAAGGGGAAAATGGGGGTTAGTGAAGTGAGGCTAAAAACTGCAAACTTCCCCCTGTAATGTGACCTATAACCTGTACAACCCAATTGAAAAAAATGTGGAGATGGGAAGTAAAAAGAAACCACTAAGAAAATGTGGTTGCACAAGTGTGCACACCCTCTCGCTCTATAAATGGGACGAGGCTGTGTTCAGAACTTCATTGTTAAGCAATCACATTCAATCTTATGTTAAATGGAAGTAAGCAATCAGCACACAGCTGTCACCATTTTAAGAGCCTGCGATTAACCCTGAAAACACTTTCGATGTTTTAGTATACAGTGGCTTTATGTCCACTGTATAGACAAACAAACATTCACACTCACATTCACACCCATGGACAATTTTAAGTCTTCAATGAACCTACCATGCACGTTTTTGAAACTAACTAACTAAATTAAATCAAATATCCTTGCTGTATTTCATCAAGGAGAGACACAACGTGGACTTCTAAATTATGGCCTGGCAGGAAGCAAACTGTTAAATAAAAGAATATGTCTTTGTTTTCCTCCTGGAAGGCATTCAAACACACCACGATTTAAAAGCTACATGACCTTGCTGTGACAAGGGTCTATTGCCTAACAGGAAACAAAGATATTTCCCTGAAAGTATAAGTTTATGGATGGAATACCTTTTCATTTCCCGTGACGCACTGCTACCATCATCAGATGCTTATGCATGAATGCAAACTCAATATGATTTTATGACATTCATTTCCCCCTCCACCCCCCCAAATTTCTATGAAAAGAAGGAGGCTGGCTAGACAACAGGAGATGGCAAATGATCAGAACTCAAAATATCTTCTTCAGATAAAATGAAATGTTGCCAAAATAATTTCAATGACTCGATGTGGAATTAGATGAGACGCGTACAAACATGTTGACAAGTTTGCAGTTTGACATATGCTTTCTGCCTTCCTTAGTAGGAAGTCACTTCATCTTACATGCAGCCAAAAGTCATATTGCATAAACACTAATATCTCTTTCTGATGGGAAAAATAATTTGACACGAGTGATATGACTGCAGTTTTTTTTAAATCATTAGTATGCGGGGTAAAAATAAATAAATAAATAAATAAACTCCATCAAGGGAAACTAAATGAGCTGCCTTCAGTGTTATTTTTAACTTTGGAAGGAAGTGTAAATTCTCGATAATGATTGTGTCATTATGAAGCATCCGGTTGTCTCTCTGCCTGAACTACAAAGCACTTGTTTCTAAACATACAGACAGTTATAAAGCTTGTAGGCCTCTCAGTGGCATTCTCACAGCTTTAATCATTATCCTCCATACTTTTACATTTAATGAGAAATGCTGTCATTTAATAATATTTAACAAAACAAACCCTCTGCTCTAGTGTGCATCTCATGGTTTTTCCAGCCTGCTTTGACACCCTCTAACTGTTTACATCAGCATCGTGTCAGCTGTCGCCAGCGAATTGTCGTCATGAGAACTGATCCATACGCAACCTGTCAAGAGATGACACTTACACAACCAGCTGGGGAACAAAGTGAAGTTATCAGCACAACTGCAATTAAGATGCGGCATACTGGCTGCATTTGCTGGAATAATTGCTGATAATTTGTGTTTTAAAGCAGAGATTTAATGGAAAAATGACTTGTTTGATGGCTTGTCTACTATAAATTGGATCTGTATTTCTTGGTATTTGTGTTTTATGATGTGTCCGTGCAAATTACAGGTTGTGTATTTAAAACAACCACGCAGCTTTGCTTTTATATCAGCTTGTTTATCTTAATGCTAACAAACAATGCAAAACGCCATGGTGAATAGCATCGATGTCAAGGTGTTGTAACCCTTTAAGCGACGGATATTTGAACACAAACGGTACAGCAACACATGTAGATAGATAACATAACAACACTCACGGGCATATATTCTTTATCCTCCGCAAAGAACAATTAATATTACTGTGGCTTGAGTTTTGGCCGTCTCCATGTATATCCATGTCTGCGTTGTACTGCCCCCCTGGTGGCCAAGGCGTCCACACCAGAAGGATCAGCACCATGTGTAAAAAATTGCTCAATTCTTTTCATTCTATTTAATTATGTCATTACTGTATGTTTTTATAACGTACAATATATTAGAATTTTTTTTCTTTAAATTATTATGAAGAACATTGGCTGGCAACCAGTTCAGGGTGTACCCCGCCTCCTGCCCGATGACAGCTGGGATAGGCTCCAGCGCGCCCGCGTACCTAGTGAGGAGATGCGGCTCAGAAAATCGATGGAGGGATGGATTATTAAGAACATATACTGAAATAAGGATGATCTTGTTTCAATTTACTCACAAATGTACTGACTCAGTATGAAATCTGGGCCTGTTCAGTTGAACACAAAACTTTCATTCTGTAGTCTAAATGGCAACAGAGAAATACAGTTAATTGTACATCTGCCGTCAGGTGAAAACGCTTTATATTGTTCTGGCTGTGTCACAATTATGAATGAATACTTTAATAAACATTCATCCTATCACTTCCAGTCTTGCAAGCTGTGTATTTTCCAAGTGGACATGCAGGAAAATAGAAGGAATTCTGATGCGTGGCTTAGGTGCAAGTGATGATATTTGATTAAAACAATAGTGAGACAAAATTTCTACATTTTGTAGAAATTTAAAATGTTTGTCACTCTAAAAATCGACTTCACTTGACACCCTCAGTTCCTCCCCAGCTTACATGAGTCTGAATCCCTAAAATGTATTTATAGGCATACTTCCTCTCAGGGTAAAGTATTGTCAACCTTGAACTTGGGGTGAGGGGGGGTCTAACAGTAACAGTTATGGTGGCACAAGCTTTTTTACACTTATTTCAAATTGAACCTCCCCCCCGTTGACTCTTTATCCTAAATTAATATTTCCTCTGGCTTTTCCTCCTTGAATTCAATCTTTATCCAGTCATCTTTTCTGCTGAACACATTATTTTTACCACCATCCACTGCCATCACAACCATAACCTTACACAAGACTAATATTATTAAAGCTACAGAAAGTGTTTCGATGATGGAAAAGTGAGCTGTGTGAGGAGAGGCTGAGTATCGCGTAGGGTGGGGGTGGGGGGGGGGGGGCAAAGAAAAATAAAATAAAAACATTCAAAGCTGCTCACAAGCGTTCTCCTCCTTCACTTCCTCCTCCTTTTCCTTTTTGAATCCCATAAGGAGAGGAGACACTCCCAAATTACTGCCCATTGGCCTGGAGGCAATTGGGAAGAGTGTTTAACAAACTCAAGCGGGAGTGAGAGCGAGAGAGAAAAAAAAAAATCCTCAGTGGTGGTGAGGTCTTTGATTCATCAACAGGTGCCACAAGGAGCATTCCTGCTATCAAGGGTGAGGCATTTGTTATATTATCATCGCATTTCATCATACAATTGCATGCAATTACTGTAGGTCTTTGAAGTTCTCAATGGCGAGGAAGGAAGAGTGAGAGATTTGACACTATAAATGAATGTCTCATCATTTGCAAACACAAGAGTGTGCAACTTTTTTTTGTAATTCATATAGAAAAGAAACAACTCAACTATGTTTCTATATAAAATATTAACACTGAAGAAAATCTTCATTTGGTTCACCTCCCCAATATAATGAGATTTAATATAAGACCTGTCTTTTTTTTGTTATTGATGCTGTGCCAGAGAGGTATTATTTGAACAATTTAATTCTTGATTAAATCGGTAAATTTATATGCTTTTGTGCACCATTTTATTTGTGTGTATATAATGTTTATACGACCCTCTCATGTAGAAGAACAACACTCATTATGATGTGCCATCAAGAGGTTTAAAAAATAAACATTTTGAAGATCCTTTTTAATCTCACCTCAATCAAATTTAAGACCTCTCCTTCACTAGAAAAATAAAAAGGGCTCAATCTTAGTTACACAATAGTTGACAAAAATATTTTGATAGTTGTTGACATACCATATGAAATAAGTATGAATTATGCTTTTAATAGTGATTGCAGAATAATTACAAATTCATTTAAATGTACAAAGTTTTCCAAAGACAACAAAGCAAATCCTAGGACCTGTAAAAAGTGGATTGAAAAGTAAGTATAATTTTTAAGATGAATTAATTCATTCATTTTGGAAAATTAAATCTCCCATCGATACCCCATAGTGATAAATAAATAAGTAAACAAATCATACAGGTTCTATTTTGGGGTTGTGCAGGTGTGCCTAATATAGTGAATATTAAGACTAAATAATATTTGCATAAAGTCGGACAAAACTTCATTTACAGTATGAATGTTGTTCCCATTGGAAGTCTTGAGTTTCTCCAAAAAGAAAACTTCTACCCAGTTAATAGCCCCGTTGTGTGAGATAATCCTTAATTGCCCGTCAACGCTCGTTTCCCTTGAGATGCTAACACCTTCAAGTGTAGATATTCATAATATCGAGGAGCGGATTTGATTGGATTTGGGGCTCCTGATCCTGTAGATTTACATTTAATGCTACTGTGCATGGCTCAGGGGACCTACACAAGCCCTGGAAATGAGTTCCAGATGCAGGCCCTCAGCCATGCACGTCGCTGTAGACGGGGGGAGACAGAGAGACCCGCATCCCTGAGTGAGCGGGCCGCTTATAAAAAAAGGTCTTAAGTTTGCATAATGCGATGGGGTTCATTCAAGCCTCACGGCTGCGGCTCATGAGCTTAGCTTTTCACCTGCGGCCCCACAGACAAAACCTCTGCCCTTGAACGATAAACACTCTCAGTTTCCGCTCCCCGCTCTGTCTGGGGATCACTGGCCCCCGTGCAAGGTTTCGATATTGGCCCCCGTCACCAGGTTTCCATTTTTTTACAGCACCGCTGCTGAGTGAGAGCTTTGAAAGAGGAAGGAAAAGGAACCACAAACATGAAAAAGTTTGCAGCTGCTCATGCGGCAAAGCTCACCTTTGTGAACCTGCTCTCATTCTGAAGAGCCCACATACCGGCAATCGGGCCAAATTTCATCATTTTCCCTCCCTTCCTATCAAAGTCGGCAAAGGTCCAATTCTCAAATGTCCCTGAAAGATTAACTATAACAATGATCCTGTGTTGTGGGGTGTGTTACAAGTGATTTTTCTTCCTGATTTACTCGGTAGATGTAAAATAAAGAGAAACACCAGTGAAAGTTAGGCAAACGAGTTGGAGAGGAAGATCAAGGACAGGTAAAGCAGGTACAGAGATACCGATAATTGGGTCAGATTTTGCCCTGTTTTACGATCAGAGTCAGCAAAGGCCCAATTGTCGGATGTCTGAACGTTATCCTGAGCGATGAAGCTGTGGTCTGGAGTATACATCCATCCATTTTCTGTACCGCTTATCATCACTAGGGTTATGGGCGTGCTTGAGCCTATCCCAGCTAACTTTGGGCGAGAGCCGGGGTACACCCTGAACTGGTCGCCAGCCAATTGCAAGGATCTGGGGTATGTAAGGAGTATTTTTTTCCTTCCTGAACTACTGGGAAAATGGTCGGGCCGACATTGGTAAATGTTGAAATCTGTTCAATATTCATGAGACAAAAAGGAAAAGAAAGACCAGAGAAAGTCAGGCTAATGAGCGTGAGAGAAAGATCAAGGGCAGGTAAAGCGGAATACAATACAGAAAGAAACTTCCCCAATTCTGATCAGAATCAAAAAGGCCCAAATGTCAGATGTCTAAAGGGTATCCTGAGTGGTTATCTTTTGGTGTGGGGTGTGTTAAAAGTGATTATTTTCCACCGCGATCTGCTCGGCAAAAAAGGTCTGGCCAACAGTGGTAAATTTTAAACCAGTTAATTATTCACAAGAATGTGAAAATGAAGAGAAAGTGTGATTGTAAGAGACAGAGCGAGTACAGGTTCAGCGGGATACAGACACACCAATAATCGGGCCAAACCTGCCCCCTTTCCGATCAATGTAAACAAAGGCCAGATTCTCAGAAATCTAAAGATGATCTTGAACGGTTATTTTGTGTTGTGGTGTGTGTTAAAACAGATTTTTGAGTACTCAAAAAACAGCCTACTACTCCTCCTCTTTCTTCTTTGTATTTCGCGGCAGTCATAATACCCTGTGTCACTATGCTGCCTCTCACAGGTCAGTCTTGGTACTACACCAGACATCAGGATTTCGGAGAGGAAACTCGGGCCTGTCGGTGGAGACATCATTGTGTGTGTCATGTGCTGTGTTGGTCATCTCGAGTATGCCACACACAATATAAGGGCAGTAAGAATACACGGAAATTGTACCCCCATTGTGTGGGATCTCTCACCTTTCAAATATCGGTGTGTACCCTGCTCTAGGCCAGTGACTTGTACGGAAAATCCAGCGGAACCTTCAGCCTTTTGTTTTACAGCTTAATAGCTCTTCCTTCTCCTCTGTGTATTTGTACAATGTGTTGTCTGCCTCTGTTTGCCTCACACTCTTGCCTTTCTGTCAGGTCAATGTTTGTGCTTTCACAGCTTCCAAACAAGCACAGCAGCATCTGTCACCACTGCTTGTCAGGAGAAGTGTCTGTGGATCCGAGCAGGCTTGGCTCACTGTTGGACTCACTACTGTGCACACAGTAAATACAAACAGGGGCCCTGCACACGCCTTTTTGGGTAGAAAACATGTATTTTACAGGCTAGTTGAAATAGATCTACTTTGACAAGGAGAATAAGTTATTGTCAGGAATGTGTAACTGCTTTTAGGGACACTTGAGCCAGTTCAAAAAACGATCGGGATGTGCAACCTCTCTCGTTCTCCACTTGTTGCCTCGCTGCAGGCACATTTAATGTACCGGTACTGGCGACACTCAAATAACTTAAGATGTGAAATGCGGTCATCATGGGTTGTATAGGATTTTTAAAAAATCCTCTTCATTTACGATCCTGCTCAACAATGATGAACATTTTTCTTTCACTGCTCATGTATTCAGATGGTGACCAGCACCTTCTACCTGACCTTAAATGCCTCTAATTACCTGACCCCAATAGCTCTGTATCACTTATTCTGCCTTTACAATGATGATAACCTTCAGCATTGCCTGGCAAGGTAAGAGATGAATAGTTGTAACTTGCAAGTTGAATTTGTTACAATACTAAGCTCAACGAATCAAATAAATTTGATTCGTTTTCGAAATCCATTCCAGCTCAACCCAAAACCCACCATGTTGCATGCGTTTAATAAACAAAAATAGGAATGTATTGTATACAAACCTATTAAAATAGAATCGAAGCATGTAAATAAGTTTGATAGAGTACACTGTAATTAATGTACGTACCATACTGTTGTATTCATGTTTCGGACGAGTGCAGTTAAAAGGCACGGTTTGCCGGGTTAGTCTGTGTGTGAGCGTCCGGACGTGAGTTGTGGTCTACAGCAGGTCCTTGTGAGTGTTCTCATTTTGTATTTGTGTGTTTGACCGCTTGTCTCGTTCAGTGGGCGTCTGACAGAGTCCTAAATCAAAGTTGTGTACTGCATGCATCCTATTGAGAGCTGTTGTTAACATTTTTGACTTCCTCATGTAACTTAATGAGCCACCAAAGTATTACACACAGCTCTCATTATGATGCAGTGCATTTGGATACATTTCAACCTCTGCGGAGGTCTCTGCCTTTCCAGTTTTAACTCGAAATAACACCTTCAAAATCATGTTGATGTTACACTGGCTTCTCACAAATGGCTCGTTGCCATGGCGACCACTGAGCACCTACTTTTGTGGTCTCCTGTAGACACCTCTCATGTTGTGTTAAACTTTGCCGCACACTAAAATGATCAGGCGGTGTTTATTTCAAGAAAAGATGTTATAACACAGATGAGTTATGTTAGTGTTAAGCATATACATTCATTGGCTTGATTTTTTATATTATTTTTTTAACCTCTGACTAATCTTCTTTGTAGGTTCACATATACTACTGTACAGTCAGAAGTTCCTTTTGATGCTTAATATATATATATATATATATATATATATATATATATATATATATATATATGTCAATTCCTAATCTTATACTTCCATCCATCGATACTTAGCTATTTCAATTGATCATTACTAATGTACAACTGAGCCCAAAATTGAATTTTTATTTGGTGAATGGGAATCTTCTGGCTGGTAATAACACGAAAACGTTACAAAAGACTTTCTTTCCAAAGGATCCTGGTAGCATAATATAGACTGGCGCATTTTAACTATAACTTTACAACATTGGTGTCTGCATTGGGATAGACTGTGAATCATTTGGGATGTGGAACTTTGTCATTTCCAGCCAGAAGATACCCAGTCACTAAATAAAAGCTCACTTTAATTCAAAATTTGGCCAGGTTATTAATAAATTGGATTTGAACAGTACCTAGTAGACATTTCCATTCCATTTGCCTATCAGTCCGTCCTCCTCCCCTCTTTGGAGCATTCTTAATAGGTGACGGAAACCATCCGCTCCGCTTGAAAGGTCACTGTTTCCAAAAAGAATAAGGAAAGTGTGTGAACGGCAACAAACGTCAAATAAAACTCTGACAGGAGTTATGAAAGTGCTTGTTAAAGCACATTTGTTAGCAAAATCATTGAAGATTCCTTATAATGGCTCCACAAGCTTCAAATTCTTTATAAAAATGCCAAAGATTTACATGTCATAATTCCCAGACAAACATTTCAGTAGCATTTCTGGGGGTGCACTGTGTGGCCACACATATTGCACTTACCAGAAACCACCATCGTCTGTATGTGCATAATGTTGTGAATTTCTGTGGTGAAACTAGCCACCAAAACAAAAAAGAGGTCATTTCGATTCATCTAAAAGTGACCATCAGCAAAGTAACTATTCTCATTGATGTTAGTTGCTTCGCTAGCTTTTCTATGTATGTAAATATCCGAAAAATGAAAGTCAAAGAAAGCAGAGGGGTTTCCTGTGAGTCTGTCTGTGTGTACCCCAGTTCACCTGTACTCGCTCTTTCTCTTACACTCATTTCTCTCACTTTCTTTGCTTTTTGCATGTTTTCATGAAACACCCACTTAAGTAGATGCGCCGACCGCCACACATGGTCTCTCAACAGTGATGTCATGGCTCAGATTTCTCACACAGCCGCCAATCGCCAACCTCAAAACCTTTGACCAATAGCAATTACACCGGTGGCTTGAACTTGACTATGTGAGTTTGAACTGCTTCAGCCATGTTTCCACCAAGTGGTAGTTCACCACAGCAACAGTTTGGAACAGTCAACCCTGATCAGGCCGCTGTTTCCACCGTGCGGTGTGTAGGGCAGATGGCAATAGTTTTAACAGCTATGTAAATAACAGTGTGACACTATACAGTAAATGGAGGATGTACAGTGCACACGGAAAGTATTCTCTGCACTTCACTTTTTCCACATTTTGTCATGATACAGCCTTATTCCAAAACTGATTACATTCATGTTTTCCTCAAAAATTCTACACACATATTACAGTGATTTTTTTTTCTCTAATTTATTAAAAACAAAAAACCAACAAGAAATCAGATACTTGAAGTATTCACAGCCTTTGCTCAAAACCGTGTTGATGCAACTTTAGCAGCAATTACCAAAAAAACATTTCATATTGCTGAAGCTTTATCAGTGAACCCGCCCGTTTTCATGGCTGGCAACCAGTCCAGGGTGTACCCCGCCTCATGCTTAATGTGAGCTGGAACAGGACAAACTGCCACCATTATAAGACCTTGTACAGGTAAAAATCGGTAACATTCTTCACTGTCAAACAAGTGTAAAAACATTATTTCAATTTGTCGACTAATTGACGAGTCACCTTTACTACTGCGCATTGACGTTTAAATCTTGAAGTCGACTTATCGCTAATCATGTATCGGGCAATTTAACAGAGAACTTTCGATTCACCCATCTGCTGCCCTCACCGGAATATAACGCAGTGTGGAGCAAACAAATATCCGGCCAACAAGGCGACACGGTCTATATACATCTCCGCAGGTCAGAGTCTCCAGAAATATGCTGGTTGTGGATGAGAGGAGCGGTTAGCCTCGCCTTCTTAGGCTATTCGGATTGCCGCTAGTCTTAAAATATTCAGACCAGCGGGACCACTAGACCAGCGGCAAAAGGTGAAGCCTCATCTTCGTCACCAAAATGTTATGTCCAATAATGCGTGGACAACAACTGTGTGATAACGAGAACTTTATTCATCATAGAAGTTGGAAGCTACAGCACACACCAACATCACGACACTGGTTGTACAGTCACCTTCGAAATATGCAAGTCTATCCTCAAATATAATAAAAGCACGTGAATCAGAAACAGAGATATGCTTAATTTTTTGGAGCCTCGCTACGATGTCCCGTCTTACAACACGCTATGCTACGCAACACAAGATGAGATCGGCCCACTCGTTGAAGAGAAACCCTCTACCGATATCATCAATTGTCCACCCTACGTTAGCATCGCAAAAACACAAAAAGCCAATGAAGAAGTCAAACCCTTTTGACTTGAATCTTTTAGATGCTCACTGACCAGTCTTGCAAGACTTGCTGAAGTGTGAATTTTATTTGGTTTCCAAATTGCTCAACCTTAAGGGCATTCAAATGAGGAGAATAACTGAGTCACTTGTCAGGCTCATGATTATCCAACGAGGTCTACATTTTCCACCTTGGCTATTTAAGAAAGATCCTTCCACAGCATTTAAGGGTCAGGGCTCCTCATGGTAATTCCTGCTGAGAAGTGCTGTTAATCTGATAATAGTTTCATTATAGCGTCGGGGGAAAATCAGCACGTTCACCAACCAGTTGATGACATGACAGTACACGGGGCCAAAGCTCACAATGGGCCCAGTGGGATTATTCTGAGGGGCTTTACCTTCTTAGAATATGTTCTTCTCCATCTGTTTTTGTGGTTTCTGTCAAAGAAGTCACAGAAACAGATTTGATAATATTCTTGTTTTTTTTTAGATTTGATACTTGCCATCGGAAAGTTCAGCTAAAGTGCTAATATTTAGTTCAAAATTCTAGTCCTTCTAATTTAATAATTTTGAAGGAAGTTGTTTCATGGTCATGCAATGTTCATGAAATGTGCATTTTCCTGCAACGCTCTCTGTGGTTTTCTAAAATGTACTTGAAATAAAAAATTTTCAGCTGCCTTATTTTGTTACTTGAAATTATTAGCGGCTCTTGGGAAGCTATAGAAAGGTATGGTGGCTTCTTTTGCCAAAACTAAAAAACAATGAACACATTTGTGTATTTTTAGAGTTCACAACATGTAGTATTTATTTATTTATTAATGAATTTATTTTATCTGTGAATTTCATAACCAATGTATTCATTTGTTTTCGTATTTATTCATTTTATAACTTATAATATTTTCTATTCTTCATTATTTTCTATTCTTTTTTTCAATTAATAACCACAATGGACTTGTTAAAATAAATACTCAGGAAAATAAGACACACACAGCAAAAGCAGCCATCAAAATGAATTTTTATTTGTGTAAGACCTCACGAAATGTAACTAAAATTATGACGATAACGGTGATGTATTAACGAACAAACTAACGTACGAACTAACAAACAAACAAACAAACTAACTAACTAACTAATTAACTAACTAGACAATGTTGAACTTGCCTAAATTAAACTCGACTAAATTTAACTAGAAACTAAATAACTAACAGAAAACTTTATTTGGCGTACCCTTGGACACCATTTCATGGCTACGCCACAAAAAAAACTCCATAGAAAGGTTCCATAGCACCGTAAACTACTGCTGCAATAATAAATACATTTAATCAAATTACATTTTATGTATTAGATGTTGCACATTTCCCTAATAGAGTGCCTTGTGAGGTTACATAGCCAGGCACCAATGACAGCATCACAGCAGTCATCATCGTAAAGGTTTATATAAATACTGTATATCAGTAGCCCATACAAAAACAGTGCATTCTCTCATGTCTTTGCAACACAAAGTTAAATTAAGACCAAAGGGGGAAAAAAAAGACCTTGTGAAAGATGAAGTGACACTGCTTTTTGGAGAGTTTGTAATTTGCTCTCTTGGGGGAAGCCGCAGCAGGGATTTAAGTTCACATGACGTCAGTTTGGCTAAACGCAATGACATCAATGGTGGAGGGAGGACAGGGTTTTGTACAGCAGAAAGTGGAAGTCTAAAAAGTTTGGCTGGGCAAAATTAAAAGTGCTGCCGGTTTGGTTACAAGGCATCCTTTTTCTTCCAGAAAGACAACATCACACAACACAGAACCACACAGCGTGACTTAAGGGTTTAGCTTCATTCGGGTAAATAAACAGCGTCAACGCTAAATACAGGACAACTAATTGTCAACAGCATTTCTCTCCTCAGTTCTCTCTAAAATAGTGCCAGGGAAATTCAAATATGACTCCTTTTCAACCTGGCGACTGTGCAGTCGGTCCAGTCAGCTGTGACGCCGAACATCTGCAGTTCCCCTAACATATTATACAACGTTCATGCCAAAGATGTAAATGGATAATCACAGTAACAAACAGATGGAGTATTATCCAAATTCATTCCTGACTTTCGTTTCTGTTTTAATTGAGCCCAGCCATGAGCGAGGGTGCGTGATTAGGATTTTAGCACACTTCACGCCAAATTGTTGAATTAGTCTTTTAATTATACAGCTGACTAGCACTGCAATAGTTCATTAATGGTGAGCGGCTTTAAATTAAGCAACACTTTTGGCTTGGAATGAGCTAATGCGGTTCCAGTTCAGTCGATAACTTCTTGATCCCTAAGGAGTTTCTGGGTTTGTTTGAAAATTGCTCTCGTCTTCTCCTTCAGCCATGACCACTAAACCCCAATGGAGTGCCCTGCTCGCCCTCGTCTGCACCATGTCGCACTGCAGCTTTGCTCACGCAGCGGACTCCGCAGCCCCTGAACAGGCGCTTACCTTCAGCCATGTCTATAACATCGACATTCCAGGGGGTTCCGCTTGCAAACTGGAGCGCCTGCCTAGCCAGGATGAAAAAGGTCATAAGAAATATTTATCTCAGAGAAAGAAATGACTAAATAATTACTGCAGCACACTATACTATATGAAGTGGTATTTGGCCATATGTTGTAGGTCTGCAGATGGAAACCACAAAGAGCGACGCGAACGACATCATCTTCAGGCACAACATCAGATTGCAGTCGCCCAAGTGTGACTGCGGGGAGTCGGAGACTTTTAAATCTCTCCTGTACAGACTGAATGGCTTGGAAGAGGAGGTCAACTACCTGAAGAGCCAGTGTGCTCAGGGATGTTGCGGCAGTGGAGGGGCAATAGGTAGGATCCAAAAGGAACAGAAATGAACAGAAAGTAAAGGTTTAAAACTATGGCTTATCATCAACAGACTAGTAAACCGCCACTATTCGCGGGGGATAGAGACTGAGCCCTTCCTCAGTTCACTGTACTCTTTATATTGCTTTTGTAGGTGTGGACACAATCTGTGGTGACCATGGTACCTACCGGCAGGAGACATGCAGCTGCCTCTGTTACCCCGGATGGGAAGGCCCAGACTGCACGGTGTCCTCTTGTCCGGAGGAGTGCAACGACAACGGCCGCTGCGTGGATCGCAAGTGCGTCTGCCATCAGGGCTACACCGGTGAAGACTGCAGTGAGCCTATGTGCCCCAACAACTGCAACGACAAGGGTCACTGTGTGGATGGAATATGCGTTTGCTTCCCACACTTCACCGGCGACGACTGCAGTGTCCAGAAGTGTACCAATGACTGCAGCCGGAATGGCCTTTGTTTTGATGGCCAGTGTGTCTGTGACCAGGGCTTTTATGGAGAAGACTGCTCATTAGGTAAGCTAGTTTGTTGGCGTTTATGTTCATCCATCCATTTTCTTTACTGCTTATCCTCACTAAGGTCGCGGGCTGCTGGTGCCTATCCCAGCTATCTTCGGGCAGGAGGCGGGGTACTCCCAGCCAATCGCATGGCACATAGAAACAAACAACCATTCGCACTCACATTCACACCTACGGGCAATTTAGAGTCCCCAATCAACCTACCGCGCATGTGTTTGGGATCTGGGAGGAAACCGGAGTTCCCGAAGAAAACCCTCCCAGGCACAGGGAGAGTATGCAAATTCCACACATTTGACTGCTCCCCATCTTGTTAATTTTATGTTAGAGTTAAAATTACTTAATCTCTAGGAGATCTAGATAAGATTTTCTTCACTAAATATGGACTATGCTCTATATGATCGGTTTCTCTTAAACAGGAACTATTCCCACCAACCACAAACATATTCAACTGTCTAATCAGTATAGTAATCAAATCAGTATTAAGCAAGTCACATGTGTGAGACTTTACAGTTATGTAAGAATGTGAAGAAATTACTCTATCAATTTTCATATCGCAAATTAGTTGAAACAGAATCAATAGCACCTCTGCCATTTGTAGCCAATTAGTGCTCTTACGTAGCCTCAATTGCTTCAGGGCATAACTAATCAACAACAAAATCCACACAAGTGATTAATCTGTTATTGTGCCCATCGGTGGGATTAAAAGTATTTTGGGTTTTTTTAAATCAAAGGTCCTCAGTTATATGTTAGGATTTCTGTCCCTATGACAAAATAACCAAATTGGTAGGTAAGACGGAACAGACCGTAGTCTAGAACTAACCTAAACTAACACAGTCCTAAAGTCATGATTACATTAAATATTTGTGCTGTCTGACACTGTATTATTACGCCGCTTTGCAATCTGGTCTATAACGTGCCGTTCGTGACCACAAAATATAAAACAATCAAATTAAAAGCAGTAAGTGAGGCCCTAGCTGAGAGTGCCTTCTTGTTCTACCTATGAAACTATATGACCAAATAAATGTATTTTTTCATTATAGCACATACATACTACTACTATGAAGTGTCTGTATGTCTAAGTAGTACTCGCCATGTCTTTGGACACGCACACAGAGCTCACGCAGACGCAGTGTTGTTCATTTAGATCAGGGGTGTCAAACTCTTTTTTTGTCTTTTTTGTCTCATGGTAGTTATGATTTCCCTCAGAGGGCCGTTAGAACAGTGAAACCATATAAATGTTTAATCATCTCCAAAACATATTATTAGCATTACACAACAAATTGAGGGATAACTAGTTTTGAAATCAGAAGACAAGGATAATAGTTTGTTCAAGTATTGTTGAAGTTAGTCTAGAAGAAGGGTTTGGTAACAGAAAAATGCAATATCTCAACATTATTGTTGATTATTATGACAATTTTGAATTTGGGTACAGATTTTAGCAAAATTGACAAGCACGATTTGCTTACGCGGGCCACATAAAATGATGCCCCTAGGCCTTGAGTTTGACACCTATGATTTAGATTTAAAATAGTCCATGTTTGGAACGGTTGTGTTTTTAATTTGCTTCCAGACTTTTTGGTGGTTATCCTACCAAAAGAGACCACCTTCGGATTTCAATTTGTGTTGTTACCGTAACCATGAGAACCACACCCTAACCCTAACCGAGTGGGGGGTCTTTGCTGGAAGTGTTGCAGATGGTGTAACTAAAATAGTCCTCTTCTGTATGTTCGAGGGACAAATCTTTAAATTGTTTAGATGTCATGATATTTAAGGTGTATGTCTGTAGTTTCACCACCCACCATGCCCCAGAGTGGCCTATACAGTAGCAATTCACTGAACACTTTCATTGCCATTGACGGCTTTAGAAGTCAAATATCCATGTTAACTAGGAAGGCTGGCAGTGAATGAGTTTAAAATATCCACCCACCAGTAAAACTGGCCACACGCTAAAATGGTTACAGAAATGCATTCACTTTGTATAACACCCAAAGCATCATGAAGTCAAAATCTGATTTCTTCACGTGTTTACTCATCGAGGAAGTCAAAGAATCTGCCCAACAGTTATTTTAGATAGCAGTCGATGGGTGGGGGTCCTTTCTGCGGTGTGACCCCTGACATAGTCACTGGCAGTAGCTTTGGCCTTCAAATGTCTCATGACATTAGGTCACACAGTATGCAGCAACACAGCAAGGAAGAAAGAAAGAAAAAAAGTCAAGCTCAATTGAGCAGCACCTTAGCTGCTAAATGTGTGGTTCGCAAAATTCCTACCGCCTCAGGAGTGCAGTGGAAATTGCATGCTGTTTGCAATTTAAGTCGACACGAGCAGAAAGGGTAGCAGCTGCTAGCCAGCACTCAAAGTTTAATTCACACTTTGAGCTTGTGACAGTTTCTAAAAAGATCTCCAAGACAAGGATGCTGGTCGGTGACAGGTAATTTCCCTTCAAAGTCAAAAGCGCTCTTGTCTGCAGCAAAAAAAACAACAAAAAAAAACATGATTTAAAGTAATGATCGGCAAATACCAACTCTGTGCACGTTCCGTGGCGCTTCTTGCTATATATTCGTCGCTTATCTTCATCCACAAATGGTTTCTTGCTCGCAGAGCATGACTCTTTCACTATTAACAGTAGCATGAGTGTCAGCTCCATTAATAGCAAGATATACTGGAGGTTCATGGATATTTGAAGCTACACATCTTGGATGCTGCAGGCAGTGGTGGTGCTAGCTTGAATGGCGCCCTGTGCGAGACCCCCTTATTTGCCCCCCTTTGACCACCACCAACACCACAACTGAACACACACGCACACACACACACACACACACACAAACAGACACACACACATACTAATGAAAATTGCACTAGAGTTCACCTTGATTTTTCTGTAAAATATATTAAATTACAAACAAAAAGGAATAAAGACAATTAAGAATAATTACAATTAAGGAAAGAAATACAGAATTAAAAACTTGCTTGGCAGAAATGTATAAAGTCTTATGGGAATTTTATTGAAACAATTTTGTTGCCAGCATGGAGGCCCGTAGCAATGCCGCCCTGTGCGGCCGCACATATTGCACATGCCAGAAACCGCCACTGGCAGCAGGTTGAGTGAATCTCATTGATTTTATATTCAGTCATCTTTTTGTGCGCTATAGAAAGAAAGAAAGAAAAATGCTGCATTATCAAAGCTAGGCCACTAGTTGAGTTCACATATGAGTTGAGTTCAACTTAGGATGTATCCAAAAGCATATTTTGAATAACCTTTGTTGCTCTATATGTGGTCTTAAAATTTGACATATGGAATTAGTCTCTGATACTATGTAGTAAATGGAGAACTGTTATACAGTCCAGTACATCTCAATGCATCATGTTCTAACACAGAAAGTACAACAAAATGAAAGAAAACAGCTTTAAGTTATATACTTATACTAGATATGAAGTAGAAATTCATACCATCATCATTCCATCATTAACTAACTTCATACAAAGGAAATAAAGATACACGTGGTTGTTGACCAGACCATTTGTAGTGCTCTTTGACAGCAGATTGGCCATGATCTTTCCATTCAATTCATACAATACCTTTTCGTTTCCATTTACAGAAATGTTCCCATTTTAGTGAAATTTCACTTTCAGAAATGTTATTTCAGGACAAAGACTGTGTCTCAAGTAGCAGAAAGTACCTATTAGCTGCTAAAGAGCTAAAGCTGATGAAAACCGCGTGGTACTGTTTCTGTCTTATGTCAGCCATACAGTGCAGATATTTTCCTTTTTGCAAAAATAAATAAATAAATAAAAAATATCTCAGGTTTCTGCATGCAAAGCCTTATTTATTTAAATCTAAATATTCATCGACTATTAATCCACCACAGAGGTTTCCTCATTCGCGGAAAGCATAGCAGCACCAGCGCTGTCGACTGGCCGTCTGCCTTGTCTTGGCCGCTGTGTTGTTACGGTACACCGCCGTATTTACAGTACATACCTTCTTATTCACTCGCTTGACATCAGTTGTTCCATCATCTCCGATGAAGAGCTTTGCATTCAGCTAGCACAGGAGCCGCTGAAGGTCCTCACTATCTCCAGAGCAGACAGGAGAGAGGCTGAAAAAGTTTGTTAAGAATAACCATCAACAAAATTCCAAACAGTTAGTCTATAGCTAAAAAAATGAAATATTAAACGGTGGCTTGTTGGTAATGCTTACATAGTTGAAGACTCCCAACCCAACATGTCAGGACATGGTCAAGTAAAATGTCTTTCTGCATAATTCTGAATTTGCTCAATATAAAAATTTTAATATTGTGTTTTCTGCATTTATTATTATTATTTTTTTTAGTTCTTAGTCCTCAAGGTCTAAGGTTGGTCCAGGCAACTGATGTCTCCCTCCTGGTCCAGTGGTTGCCAGTTCCTGGGGCCGACTATTACGTTTTAACCTATCATCCCCGAGGTCAGGGGAGCGCCTTGAAGCAGGTAAAATAACATTTTCACTGTATTGTAGATTTGTGTTGTTTGGGCAGACACAGATGTCACAGATTTTTTTTGGGACATTACACTCACATTGATGGGTTCTATCTGACCCGTGTGTTTACACTGCACTTGCATTGGGCTATATAATTGTCATATCCGAGGCATATCTGATTTGCACATTTTCCACATTTGGAAAATTACTCACTTTTATGGATTTTTTTCTACTTACGCTACCATGTCACATATCCAAATTGTGCCACAAGATAGCAGTAAATCTGAATTGTGTCATGGATTCCAAGCTGATTTTTGTTTCAACAATTGTCATCCTAGGTTCGGGTTCCCAACATGGATAACTCCTACCTCCTCACAGGCCTGAATTCGGGGCTTACCTACTTTGTTGAAGTCCACGCTGTCATCAGAGGCATCCAAAGTGGAGCGGATGAGATCGAAGCCACCACGGGTGAGGCTGCAAGCTGTCATGAAACAAACAGAACCAGTCAACCAGACATTTTGAAGAAGCCCGGTGGTCTGATCTTTGGTCTACAAGACCACAAACACACCTTACAGGTTTTTATTGTTAGAATTTTAAAAAGCCCATACTCTTAAGTGGTCTACAAATAGAATCAGAATGGTTTCTTTGATATTTACAGTAGTGGATGTGTCAATGGAAAGTTAGTACCTCTTATCCAGTGTCCTTTATCTGGGTCCACATGCTCAAAGAACCACAAAGTGTTTCATTAAGATCTGATTTGTTAACCATTGGATTTTAAAGCTAACTGCTAGGAAATAGCTGCACGGATGTGTTAAATGTGAATCGGACTTCCTCACTGATGTGGCAGGAGACGGATGTGTGCAGAGGGAGATTGCGAGACAGATTAGCGCAAAACAACCAGGACATATCGTGTCAGATTTCTCACGTCATGTCATGGAAAAATCACACTGAGCACAGTGTTCTCTGTAACACACCTGGTTCGTCTGGCTTCTGACTGCGCAAGGAAGAGGACGCAGCGGGAGGCAGACATTTGGCTGGTTGCAAACTTCAGACGACGACCTACATCAGACATTGGCAGGGGTGTCAAACTCCTTTTCATTAGGGTCTACATCGTAGTTGCAGTCTGGTTGCCCTCAGGGGGCCGGTTATAACACCATAAATTTACAATAGCTAGTGGTGTAATGGTACGCCAAAAATCATGGTTCAGTATGTAACGTGGTTTTAAATTTATGGTTACATTCACATTGGGTACATTAAGAGAGCAAAACAAACTTCGTATATTCTGTATAAACAGGAACAAATTCAATGACAAAAATAAAACATCAATAGCTTCAATCCTTTCTTTTTAGGAACAATCATTTGTGTTCTTTTTACGTAATGAAATCTGCAGAAACTGTTTGAATGGAATTATTATGACATCCGCTAGCCAAAAGGTGAGCTGCACTGTGTTTACAGACTAGCCGAGTGGCGAGAGCGCACCCTAATGATCGCCAATCAGATTCCATTACTGCCCCTGCATTGGTTATTATCAATGTAATAGCTAGTTTTAAAGAGGAGTGGAGGAAAAACCGAGGCAAGCTTTTGGGAGCCATGTAAAAAGACGTAGAGGGATGGGATCTGGCCCATGGGCTCTGAGTTCGATATTTTAAAGGCACTTACACACTGCAGCGGATTAGGGCGCAGGACGGTGCAGGGACAACGACGACATGGCGCAAGCTTGCCCATATTTGGCGCTGGTTGCTAAGCAACCGAACAATAAGTAGCCTGGTGCCTTTTCCCACTGGTTTGAACGTAAAGTATGCTGCAGCTGTATTTGTGACCTTTGTATTTGTGACCTATGTCTGGCTGTGCTATATTTAATTTTAAGATGACATTTTCGCAGTTAAAAAAGCTAAAATCACACATTTCTACCACTTTCAACCAACCTGGTACATCCAAAGTAGTGGTGCTCTCACTCCATGGCTGTGCCTTTTCCCCCCCACATCATGGTACGTCATCTGTCGAGCTCAGAACACTGGGACAACGCATTAATGATTGATTCCTCTTTTTTTTTTTTACAATTTTCTCTTCCCTACTGTTTTCACTGTGTAACATTGTCCGTAGGTGTGAATGTTTTTTTTGTTGGAGTTCTTACATTCGTAAATGTGGAAGGTCTAGATCATGAATGTCCATTTTAAATTCAATTTTGTTGCTTTCCAGTTGTCTCATCAGTCAACGATCTCCGAGTTCTGGACCGTACAGACATCTCAATCCAGGTGGACTGGAGTAACCCACAAGCGGAGGTGGATCACTTCCGGCTAACACACACTGACCCATCAGGACAGGAGGAGGAGCTGAGCGTACAGCCAAGTCAAGAGGCGCGAACCAAACACACCATCATGGGTGAGCATCCACGCATATTATTAGGCGAAATTGCAACACAAGAGCGTGCTGACTGCAGTTTATCATATTTTTCCCGCAGGTCTGTATCCAGGAACAGAATACTTGATTGCAGTGCAGGCTATAAAAGGACCAATTGAGGGGAACTCTTCCACGGTCACAGGTTCTACAAGTCAGTGTCAAACTGCATTTCTGCATCTCATCTGTGTATTGTATAAACCTGATAAACCTCTCCAGAGCATTTATGCTTTTAATTGGGCCGCTACCTACCGTGCCTGGTTGAGCCTGTGTAAAAGCTAACAGCCAAGAAATTAATAGGAAAACCTGAATGTTGTTGCACACAATGACATACGATACAACCCTCCACGCGCGCCCAATGATAACATAACAATTAAGGAATAAAGTCCCGCCATCGAGAGCTACAATTATGGGTTAATGACGTAAAGGGCAGGAATTTACATCCTCATAATGTGGGCCACTTCTAATGACAAGTGCGGTCACGGAGGGGAAACGTGATATCAGAATCGTCTTTATTTGCCAAGTATGTCCAAAAAACATGCAAGGAATTTGTCTCCGGTAGTTGGAGCCGCTCGAGTACGACAACAGACAGTCAATTGACAGAGAACACTTTTGAGGCATAAAGACATTGAGAAAAACAGTCGCTGAGCAATATTTGTAGTATTTCTCTTGGCTGCACCGCTTCCAGTATGCGGATGATTTTTTTTTTTTTTTTTTTGTCCAATCACATTTTAGCCTCTATGTACCGGCTTCCATGTCAGTCTAATCTCCCCTTGGGCATTCAGAATCAGTAGTGCTGGCTCACCAGTGTATTTGATCATGTTAGAGGTAGTACGCTGACCAGACAGGTGTTCCAAGTTCTGCTTCCTTATTTCCTCAAACTATTTTTTTCCCTCTTCACGTCTTGTCTCATCCACAGTGGTAAATCAGCTCAAATGCGGTCATGCAGTTGATGTCTGTCTTTTAAAACCATACGCAGCCATTTTAAATGTTTTTATGTATCTCTTCTTTTGAAGCCCCCTGCTATTTTTTCTTCCGTCACCTGCTCCTGTGATAAGTACGAATATGCGCGGAGAATCTACAGTAGACAGAGCTGTCTTAGCCCTGTCAGTGGCTACAATCTTTCATTTGAGCTGTTCTCTGAAAGGGATTTTAACAAGAATTGAAGATGCTCTACTTGCCATTGGAGATGTTCTGGTCTCGTCAGTGCAACACGAGCTCCTATTATCTATTAATACTTGTTTTAGGTAGGCCAGACTGACTGAGTGTGGAAGGGAAATTCAGGGCAAGTTAGAAGAAATTGCAGAATTTAACTGGTAGTGCTTGCAATCATTATATACACTGGCCTATTTTGAAGTCGAAGGGATTTTTAAAATTATTTTATTTGCCTGAGGGGTTTCTTCTTGCTGGAAATGACACAAATAAGTTGCAAAAGCTGCTGTGTTGAGAATTTGTAGGGAGAAATAAAGACCAGACTGATGGCAGCATACAGAAACTTTCCAACTTCAAGGATCTAGATCAAGATCTAGACAAAAATGTGGTTGTCCTCTAGCTCTAGGCAAACATGCAAAAAAACTGGCACCAGTTTAAAAGTAAAAAAATAAATAAAACATTTGACAGAACAGTTGATAAATGACTTGCCCTTCATATTTGAAATGTTTTCACAAGAATGCAAACTGTCTTTTCTGTCTTGTGCACCTCGATCAAGTAATTAATCAACCCGGGGTTGGACTATCATTCCCTGAGACTCTCATTGTTGTTGTTTTTTAACTGAGATTGCAAGCCAGGCCAAATACCTTTGGCCATATTTTGCAGCAGTCACTTCCCAACCTTGTCTCGCTCACGCATGTATTTACTGTATTCTACACTGTATACCACAAATGGGGGAAAAAAGAAAATCTTTATCCACATTTTCACACCCCCTAAAATCTTATTGAACCCCCAGTTGGAAACACTTGCTGCTGTGCAAAAAAAATATGTAAAACGAATAAATAAAATAGAAACCGTAGTAAATGAGCCCTGCAAAGCAATGGCCGAAAAATTGTGGAAAATTGTCTGAATCAGCAGCCATTGCGGAACAATGGTGTTCAAAACTGTGACCGTTACAGAGGTGAGTGTCTCAATGTTTAAGTAAAACAGGCTAATCAAAGCCATTCGGAGTGGGCATGTCCAAGTGGCTAACGTCCTAGGAGGCATAACAAGGCTTACCACCGCAGCTGCTCCGAATTTACATTCAATGAAATTACCAGCAAGGCCCATATAACCAAAAGCAGATGGACAGGAAGCAAAAATGTTGAGTCTTGGTATTACGGGGGACAGCTTATATGGTCCAGTGAGGTGTAGTCTGTCTGCAAGGCTTATCAGTCAAAGGTTGTATTAAGTGGTCCTCTGCAGGAAAAATCGCAAGCCAAAATGCGCAAGGGAGGGGTGAAGAATAACATGCAAGGACCCAGAGAACGGTTGCAGAATTTCTCTTTCTCCTTCGCTCTGGTCAGACATGTCTGCTAAAAATTATGTGCATTTTTGGTTTGCTTTAGATGGAATATAAATGTGGTTTGGTTCTATTTGTAGAAGTCACGTTGCGTCTGCTGCTTCAAGACCTTTTCGCACTATTTGCATATTCTCAAATATAAAGAAAAAAAGAACTTTCAACTCCTAATGCACTGTAACTTGTGCTCATGTATTTAGGCTGTGTATATCAATGAAGTTGTTTCAGATATCGGCTGATATATTGGATGTCTAATATTGGCCTTTTTTTAGCCTCCAATATCAGTATTGGCATTGGCCCTAAAAATCCCATATTGGTCAGGTTCTAGCCATCCATCCATCCATTTTCTGAGCCGCTTATCCTCACAAGGGGCACGGGAGTGCTGGAGCCTATCCCAGCGATCATCGGACAGGAGGGGTACACCCTGAACTGGTTTCCAGCCAATCGCAGGGCACATACAAACAAACAACCATTCGCACTCACATTCACACCTACGGGCAATTTAGAGACTTCAATCAACCTACCATGCATGTTTTTGGGATGTGGGAGGAAACCGGAGTGCCCGGAGAAAACCCACGCAGGCACGGGGAGAAAATGCAAACTCCACACAGGCGGGGTCGGGGGATTGAACCCTGGTCCTCAGAACTGTGAGGCAGACGCTCTAAACAGGCGGCACTGTGGACGGTTCTAATAATAATAAATTAATGGATGAAATAATAATTCAGAATCGTGCCACAATCCCTATTTATAATAGACAAATGCAATCTAAGCTACTGTTTATGCCGTCTCTGACATAAAAGGAATTATCTATGACACTCAGGTGTCTTTGAACTTCATGTTAGTAATGAGCAAGAAGGAATATGTAATCCCTATATGGGGTCTAATAATGGGCATAAAACAGGTTGTCTTGTGGCCAATACTATTGTAAATTGTCTTATGTATGCAGATGACCTGGTTCTTCTTAGATAATATAGTGCTGGGTTGCAACAGATGCTGAAGGTGTGCTCTCAGTATGGCATAGATCATGAAATTAAATATAATGCTAGAGGTTTCCAACATTTGATTTGTCAAACTAATCTCCATGTGAATGAGGAAATTAAATATAGGTCATGTCAAAGGATAGGATGGATGACAAAGCGCTGTAAAATATATTCCCAGGTTTAACATGCTTATTTAGAAAGTTTTCTACGCGCTCTGATTTTGTTAACTGTTTGTTAACTGTTCAGTGTTCGGGCCCTACAGGTACATCTCAATAAATTAGAATAGTGTCAAAAGCTTCATTAAGTTAGATAGTTCAATTCAAAAAGTGAAACTCATTATAGAGATGCACGACACACACTCTGTTGTTTTTACCATCGTGGCTTCTGAGTAAACTAAAATGTACCACCTGAAGGGGATTTCTTGGAGCAAAATAAACCTTTTACACACAAAATAAACCTTTTACACACTACAAAGATTAGTTTCAAAAGTTTGTGATGTCTTTTAGACCATCAAGCTGTACTCTTATGGGCTTGTAAAGCACACGGAAATAGAGGAGAGTTTAGCAGATGGACCGTTACTTTCTTCTCCTTCATGTATCATCGATCAGTCTTCATCAAGCCGAGCGCAACCGTGACGCCAGACAAACCTTGAACTGCTCCACAAAGGAATAATCCCTAATGATGATCGCTTTTACATTTCGTTTCGCTTCCCGTGTCTCTGCTGGGCGCTGGTGCCGCGCCTTCCTTTTCACACTCCTCCGTCATCAATCTTCCCTCAACACACACTGACGCCCGTCATCGTGCATGGCTCGCATGGCTCTCATGTCTCCTGTGATACCGCGTAACCATAGACGTTACACACGGACGACCTCTGTGCTGGCGTTGTGTGCAAGGACACCGGTTGAGTTTGGTTTTCCCTCGAATGTCATGAAACAGTGACTCAGTTGGTGTTCCGTTCAATGTAAGCCAGTATCTGTTCTACAATTTAAGGGGAAACCCTTCCTCTGACCCTGCTACTTTTTATCTGTGGTTTTGAAAGTGGGAGACAACAACCAAGTGACAGACGTCTTGTTTGCTTTCTACTCCTTACTGGTGGATGCAAGATTCTGATATCCAACTACTCATGCTTACTATGAGCCATTTTGGGCAAATGAATTAAAGGATTTGGGCATATTTTTCAATTGTGTATACTGCTCATCCTGTTGAGGCTCGGCCTATCCCGGACGACTTTGGACGAGAGGCAGAATACAACCTGGACTGGTCAGCAGTCAATTGCATGCAGTTCGCAGTGATTCTATTAAGATTTTGTTTTGTTTTTTTTACCTCCAAAGCACACCCATGGAGCTGGCAAACCAGATGCCAGACTACCACCGACTCTTTTGTTGGTCTAGAAGGAAGGCTTCCATTACGCTAGTAGCTGGGGTCTGTGACCACAGGCTTCTGGCGAGAAGCCAACTGTGGTCACGCGCAGTTATGTGAAACAGAGATGCATACTGTGACGCATGGATGTTACATTGGTGGTGACGTCGCTCCGGGTTTCCTCGCTGCCAGTGTGAAGTCGAGGTGCACATTGTTGTTCCGCTGGCACTAACATCAGAACCGAACCAGCATTGGCACCAGCTAAGATTGAAAGGGGTAGCTGAGACCGAATTTGTTGGACGGCGACTTTGCTTTCAGTACAACAGGGCGTTAAAATTCCCACCTCAGTTCCAGTGTCTATCTGACATTGAAAATGATATTTAGTCAGAAAAGATGACTTGTACAGTGTAACTGTATCCTGCTTATTGACTGCAGTTCAGTTAGCTAAATTGGGTGCGTTATTACTTCCTGTTTCTGAAATACATGAGAGTGATAGAAGATTCTGCACGTCAAGAATAAATTATGGCCCCAAAGATCGAAGGACAGATTGATTTATGGCACCCCTAATAAAAACCACAAAGGAATGTACTGTACATGATGATTTTATTACCTCCTGTTGTCAAAACAAATCGAAGTGTAGAATGATTAATGACCCCTCAAAAAAGGAATGTTTAGAATTGTATTACCACCTGTTGTTAAAAGATCAAAAGATTGCTGAAATTAATAAATACAACAAAAACCACACACCTTTAAACTACCAAATGTGCATCGAGCTTTTACTGTCATTGCTCTCTGACAGTTTTACATAATACATAATAAATAAATAATACATAAAATAATACATAAATGGCGGAGCATCAATCAACCACAGCATTTGTTTCTGACATAAACTGAATTATCACAGTCAGACGTGCTTCTGGATTTGACCACTAATGTTCTTTGACAATGTAACGGTTTTATTGAGGGTTGGCATAAATGAATCAGGGGCCATAAACCAATGGCCATTTTCGGGGTTGCTATTTGTTTTCCATGGTACGTGGCTACTTGTCTTCTTCAAAAGGCATGTCCATTTCTAAATTATAGGATTATTTTTTTGACTGTCCTCCTCAGACATTGACGCTCCAACAAACCTGGTCACCAGTCAAGTAACAGAAGATACTGCAACGGTTTCTTGGGACCCAGTCCAGGCCCAAATCGAGGGCTATATGTTGACGTACACCTCAGATGCGGGCTCCAGCGGCGAGATCCCTGTTGGGCGCGACATGACTTCATACACGCTGGTTGGCCTTAAGCCCGGCGTGGTCTACACCATCGACATCTGGGCCTTCAGGGGGAATAAGGTCAGCAGGAAGAGTTTCACCATGGCTGAGACAGGTAAACTTTAAACGATCCTAAGAACTACAAATTTGATATTGATGAAAAGATTCATCAAACATGGCTGAATTTGATCAGCTGGGTGCGGAGCATCACTTCTTCTAAAATTTGAAGGACCTCAGTGCAGTTATTATTACATTTGTTGCCTTTTTTGGCCATCCAGAGCCTCCAGAACTGAGCAGGCATGTTACACTTAATACCTCTTCACCTCAGTGCCAGCAGTGGATATTTGAACTTTCACGCCAAAAGGCAACTCGGCCAAAATCGGCTGGAGACCTTCCTGTAAGGCGCATAGAAACCCAGCCAGGGATGAATTTCTGAAGGGCCCGTCATCAATGTGTTGAATGTCACTTTGCTGTCTAAACATCTTACATTTTGAGAGATTCTGCCTTTTTGCTTACTAACCTGAACCACCACCATTCCTTGTAGAGATGGACGCTCCTACTAACCTCTTGGCCCAGAAAGAAACAGAGAGCAGCTTGAAGGTATCATGGGAGGGCGTCCATGCAGAAATCGACGGCTATGTGCTGACCTACCGTTCTCCTGACGGCTCAAACGAGGAAATCCCACTTGGGCCTGACAGTAACACTTACACAATAAAAGGCTTGCGGTCCGGAGTCATCTATACAGTCTACATCTGGGCTGTCAAGGGGAACAAAGTCAGCAGGAAGGTCTCAACACAAGCAGAGACAGGTCTTCAATATGACTTACCTCGTCACATCTTTAGATATAGTACCTAACCTCCCAAATTTTAGTGTATAAGTGAAGCTTGTCTACCAACATTCTCCTCTAGAACTGGATGCTCCAGCTAACCTCTTAGCCCACGATGAGACAGAGAGCAGCTTCAAGGTCACATGGGAGGGCGTCAAGGCAGAAATCGACGGCTACGTGCTAAAGTACCGTTCCCCTGATGGCTCGAGCGAGGAAATCCCAGTTGGGCCTCACACTAGCACTTACACAATAAGCGGCTTGAGGCCTGGAGTCCTCTACACAGTCCGCATCTGGGCTGCCAAGGGAAATAAAGCCAGCAGGAAGGTCTCAACACAAGCACAGACAGGTCTTCAATTTGACTTCTTTACATCTTTACTCTTTACATGACCTTGTACTACTTAAGTGAATGAGTAAAGCTTTTCTACTAACATTATCTTCTAGAACTGGACACTCCTGCTAACCTTTTAGCCCATGATGAGACAGAGAGCAGCTTCAAGGTGTCGTGGGATGGTGTCCAGGCAGAAATCGACGGCTACGTCCTCACATACAGCTCTTCGGAGGGCGTTAGTGGGGAGATCTCTCTGGGACCAGACACCACTTCCTACAGCGTGACGGGCTTGAGACCAGGCGAGGTGTACACTGTCTACATCTGGGCTGTCAAGGGAAGCAAAGTCAGCAGGAAGGTCTCAACACAAGCGCAAACAGGTGTTAAAAGCCCCACTGGCTACATGTCGATGCCGTTGTTATCCTCTGTGTCATTGTCATTTGAGGATACGTGGCCAAATCGGAAGCTATCGTGGAGCTGAGTCAAGTTGAGACAATACTGTGCACTGGAAAAGCAATCCCTCAAATGATGTCAGTCTGCTCCTAAAAAGCACATCACTTTGTTTTTGTACAAAATCTAACTAGAGTCTTTGGTAAATAGTGTCAACCGGAATGTCGCTAAGTAAAGCGCTGGGATCTGCCAAGTTTGGATTGTTAACGAAAATGAACCAGAACAGCACATTTCGTTTCAATGGATCTGTTCATTCTTCATCTATTTTGTATCTTATTTCTGCTCATTGGCAAAGACATATTGGACCTCCACCCATTTTCTTACTTTAGCTCTTGAGCAGTCCCACTCAGGTGCAGATGTAATCTTTCCTTCCTTCCTTACTTCCTTCTTGGAGCATCTTTCTTTTAAAGTTAGTAAGTTAACTACTGACAACAATGGAACAATCGTTCCCCTCGTTCTAGCTTCAGAATGAAGATACAAGGGCCTGCTTCAGTTTTCTCATCAATTAATCATATTTTACATACTACGACTATTTTTTTATTTTCTTGAAACAATACTGCTTGAAGTGCATCAGTTGTATTAACTGCATCTTACTAACATTTTCCTCTAGAACTGGACGATCCTGCTAACCCCTTAGCCAGAGACCAAACCGAGAGCAGCTTCAGAGTGACCTGGGACACCGTCCAGGCAGAAATCGACGGCTATGTACTCACCCACAGTTCCTCAGAGGGCTCAAGTGGGGAAATCCACGTTGGTCCCGAGAGCGATTCTCACAGTCTGACTGGTTTGAGGCCCGGTGTCGTCTACACGGTCTACATCTGGGCCGTCAAAGGAGGCAGAAGCAGCAGGAAGATTTCAGTACAAGCAGAGACAGGTCAGTCCAACAAAAAATAACTCCAAACACTCAAACGTAACACTTTCACTGATTGGTGGACCCTTAATTTTGAACTCTCCCACGAAGACACAGGGGGATGGGGAGGACAATAACAGTGTCGGTGACTGCAAAGGATCATTACAGAATAATTGTTTATGTTTCAACGTCAGCACAAAAAATTACATTCACTATAAACACGTGCACAAACTGTGACAGTACATCACTGTGCATCTTGCAGCTCCACTATATTCCTCGCTTATTCCCCACATAAACACCAATGTTGTCAGGTTATACCTTTACTTGATTAAAAACCGTTACAGGTAACAAATTCCTTTTGGGGTGGGGCAGCATTGCCGCCCTGTGTGGCCGCACATGTTGCACATGCCAGGAAGCGTCGCTGTTCAAGGTGGTGGTAAGATGTGACCCTATGTTGATAAACAGTGCAATAGCTTGAATTAAAATTGAATCCAGCATTATTGAAATGATTAGATTCTTAATATTGATTACCATAACTGATTGTAAAAGTAGTTTTTTTTTTATTATCTTGGAATCGTGATGTATTATTCTTCTTCAGACACATTTCTTGACTGTTGGGGGTCTCAACATGCCTGAAGTCTCACCAATTTTTGAAAGCCATGTGAAAATGTATGTATTTTAGGGGTTCCCCCAACACAACCCCCAAAACTCACTCAATAGTGTCTGTCCCCTGGAAAGTTAGAAAAAAATATGCTGATCGACACAAAATCGGGTGGACATACCATGACACTAGCGTTTTTGTAAAAACTATTTTTGATCCAGCTCTTGTATAGGATCTTTTTTAGATGTACAGGTTTACATAATGAACTAAGTTTATGACCACATCTAATAGTCAGTAACACAAAGGTAGGCGTCTATAGCACATTTTGTGGATGGCTGAAAAGCGCTTTTCACACGCCAAACATTCCATATGTACTTTCTCGGGGTTTGCATTGCTTTCACAGTTCACATTTTATTAGGAAAAATCCTCAGGAAGCAACAGAACCCTTTATTTTGGCAGGGCAGGCTTCCCAGAGATCAGCATACAGTACATTCTGTAGTTGAGTATGGGTCAGCAGCAGTGGCACATGGTGGATGGCTTACAACAAACGTATCTTTGTGCAAAACACAAACACACCCGAACACTTTTTAATTACCTAGTAAAGGTGTGGCCTCACTTTTGGACTATAGACGTATCTTGTTTAAACCTGCCGACCAATAGTGGTCATGCAAGACAATAATAATTCATATAAGACCTTTTTGGACAAGTGCCTAAATACGTCAATTAATTATGTCGCAAAGCAATACCACTATAGTTAATGTCCTCTCAGATTTCCTTCAGCCTTCAAATTACATCTGGGTTTTTTTTTGTGTGTGTTTTTGAGGGCCCAAGGATCAGCCAGTGCAAATACCCTCATGGAGCTGCTGTTTTTATTATTCACATTTATTAATCACCTTTCTGTCCCCTCCTCCCCCCCAAAATAAGCATATTTTGCAAGTGCCTGTATCTTGATAACATTTTTTATATTTTAGGGGTAAACACTGAAAACAATCCCCCAATGAATTCACTCAGTAATATCCTGTTCGAAAAAGTCTCAAGGACTCATGCCCCAAGTTGAACAGGAAGTTGATCATTTTGGTTTGAAGGAGCCACTTTGGGTGAATTTCATGGCTCGTACCTTGACGAACAGCGACTGGGGAATTTGTCCAAATGGGCCCCAGTGGCGAGGAGTTTTTTTTAGACAGATGATGTCCATTGTCCATTGATGTCCATTTCAAGGATTCCTCTTGAAAAGGGGTGTGAGGGCCTCTTCATCATTTTAATTATATTTAATTTTCTCTTTAGGGTTAGGGTTTATTAAGTGGGACTTGTGACAGTGACTTTTTCCACAAATGAAAACCAGTACAAATCTGAACTCCATCCATTTTCCATACTGCTTATCCTCAGAAGGATTGGAGGTGAGCTGTTGCCTATCCCAGCTGACTTTGGCGGGGTACAACCTGGACTGATTGTCAGCCCATTGCAGGGGGACATAGAGACATATACAGCAGACATGTGAGGCAGATATGCTAACCACTATACCACCATGCTGCCAATCTGAAAGCAATAAACTAAAATCATGATTTATTATTTTCCTTTTCAGAGGACCACTTAAATTCCAATATCAATGACTAATTTAAGGTACTAGGTTCAATCAGGTAGCATGGTTTCCTGGTGGTTAGCGCATCTGCCTCACTGTTCTAAAGTTCTGGGTTCGAATCTTGCATCGGGCCTTCTGGTTTGGGAGTTTGCTCGTACTCCAGGTGCTTGCGTGGGCCTTCGCCAACATTCCAAAAACATTTATGTTAGGTTCATCAAAGACTGAAAATTGTAGGTGTAATTCCGAGTGTGACCCAGGTGTACCAGCCGCTCACCCAAAGCCAGCTAGAATAGGCTCCAGCTGACACTAATGACAGCAAGTGCTATAACTTCATGGATGGATGGATCTCCAATGTTGCTCACGCCCCACACTATGATTACTGCGCCCATGTGCACGCGTCAAACAAATTAGCTCAGTGTTTATTTTTAAACAGGACAAGCTAATTGCTGGTTTATCTGCACAAAGCAAATGAAAACCATGCATGCAAATAATTGTCAGCTTTGGTTCCGAGCGTCAAGTGGAGGAAGACAGAAAAAACAAAAACAAAAATGCTGTCGACTGTACTGCACACCAGAGGGATGATCGTCATTTGCAATTTCAAGCTTTACAGCCCCCCAAATCCAACCTAATTAACTCCAGTATAACTTAGCAGCATGAATGAGTATTCACGTGTCGTCTGCTGTGATTCAACTGACAGACATTGACGCTCCGAAGGACCTGCGGGCTTTGGGTGTCACCACAGAGTCTGCAACGTTGAGCTGGGCCGCTCCTTTGGCTGACATTGATGGCTACGTCCTTAGCTACAGGGATGAGGATGGCAACATGGAGGTGGGTCGAACATGTAAAGACAACTAACAATATTAAAATTGGCAACTATGCAGACAATGTCAAAGGAGGCTCTCTGAGGCACTGTGAATATCTAGGCTTGAATGTGTCTATTCTTGTCATCATGTCTAAATGTATTCCATTTACTAGAGGTGCCTTGTATGCATCCTTTATTTTCAAGGTCTGTGCAAGGCTTCCCTCTTGTGGTCATGTAGAGAATTTTACCAAGTTTGGTCTCCAATGAATCACCCACAAATTGTGAGTGACCACTTATTATTGTGAGTGAGCCCTTATTTCTCCCTGAATAATAAAGGTGACATATTATGCGTTTTATTCACAATCTATTCAATTTCCCAGGTGCTTTAACGACATGTCTGTGATATGCTTATGTCAAAATACCCCAAGGATCGAGAATTATGCCTCAATTGTTGCTGGGCTAACGGCGAATCAGAAATTTGCTGTGTGTGCATGGAGAAACTTGGTGTGGCACTTTTCTGTTCTTAGTGCAAAAATAAAGGTCCATAAAGGCATGCTTGGATGAGTGTGGTGTGGAAAAACATGCGCAGAACCCTATAAGCCATTGAATACCTTTGATGAACTACAGTGGACCCCTGCTGTTTGCGGGGGGATAGGAACCAAGGCCGTCCGTGAATGACAAACATCAGCGAATAGTGTCATTGACGCACCCTTGTAATTGCCATGAAAAAATAAATTTTTCGGGGGAAAAAAATAAAATAAGCGGGGGTCAGGTAAAAAAAATGTGAATAAGTAGGGATTTCTGGAAATAAGTGGGTAAAAAAAACAAAAACAGGGAGAATAGGTGAATTTGCGAATGTCGAACTGCAAACGTGCGGGGGTTCACTGCAAATACTGTACGTTCTTTTGGATGAAGGTCTCTCGGTGCAACTCCTGTTACCCCAAAGTCACGTATGTCGGGCTCAATTCCAGCCAATTGACACAAGATCTGGGTTTCGGCACAGGGTGCTACACGGTGGCTGCCCACCACTCTTGAGAGATGGGTTTATTTCGCTGTAAAAGTGACCGTGCGGTAATCTGCTGTGTTGTGTGCTCAGACTGTTGAGAAGCACCTTGGAGCCAGAGAGACCAGCTTTGCCGTATCAAGCCTCCAGATGGCCAAGATATACATGGTCAGCATCATCGCTTATAGAGGGAGCAGGAGGAGCAAAGCGGTGGAAACCGTCTTCAAAACAGGTCTGCTCACATCATAACGCAAGCTTGGGCCAAATGCCGAATCTCACTAAGCTTTTTGACACGTCTTCCGTAGATGGCCTCATGTACCCCTTCCCCATGGACTGCCTTCAGATCATGAAAAATGGCATCAAGAAGAGTGGCATCTACACCATATACATCAACAATGACAACTCCAAACCAATAGAAGCGTACTGCGACATGGATACTGATGGAGGCGGCTGGCTGGTACGCTGTCCCTTTTTCAATAGCAAGAATATAAATGCGTATGGGATTGCTGTGTCTCGTACTGTATGTGGTGTTCCCTTCAGGTCCTGCAGCGTCGCACTACTGGAAAACTGGACTTCATGAAACGCTGGAGGCAGTACGTAGCTGGTTTTGGCAACATGACCGACGAGTTTTGGATCGGTGAGAACTCTGGAGTACGTCCTGCTGAATACGTCACGCAGACTGATCTGTTTTTGTTTTGTTTACTTCAGGGCTGGATAAGATCCACAAGATGACCGACACAGCCATCCAGTACGAGGTGAGGTTCGATTTGGGCCTCGGCTCCGAGAGGGCCTACGCCGTCTACGACGGCTTCAAGATCGCCCCTGCCAGGCAGAAGTTTGCGCTCACCGTCGGCAACTACAGAGGGACAGCAGGTAGACTCGACATGTAGAATTTATCAAAAGACACAAGCAATTTAAAAGATCAACTTAGAGGCAACAGGATTTGTTACTTATTTAATGAGAAAATAATCGGTACAAATACATGTAGTAAGTTGCAAAATGAGTCATACAAAGTCATGTTTTTCCACTTTTTTTTGTCACTTCCAGCTTAAAAAAAACAAAACAAATAAACGTTTTCGACTAATAAATGCACTTCAAGTCGAAATGCACTCAGGATATAAATAAACATGGGTTTAAATCTATATTCAGATTCTAATTGGTTATTTCTCAGGTAGGAAGTCCTGTCAGGTTTTTGTCAGGTTTAGAGGTTGGACATTTATCGACTTATTGTACGACGCCACAATGTCCGAAAGCAACACTGCTGCATCAATGTCGATATTTGTCCAGTGGGTCAGCAGAACGTGATGACACAGTGACGTTCGGAAGTATTTACCGGCGCTTGATCGATGGGGTCTGTCTATGTCGCTGCCCAGGTGATGCAATGACCTACCACCAAGGTCGCCCCTGGACGACTCTGGACTCGGATAACGACATCGCCCTCGGCAACTGTGCCCTCACGCATCGTGGGGCCTGGTGGTACAAAAACTGTCACCTGGCCAACCTCAATGGTAAATGGGGAGACAACAGACACAGTCTGGTGAGTAATCGGAGATACGCCTCATTAACTTCAAACGTCAAATAGTTTACTCTAGCCAGCATTTACACTGGAACCTCCATTCGTCCATTTTCTCTCATCCTTGTCCTTAATAGACACAATGGACTGGATGCCAGCCAATTGCAGAACACATATAGTCAAACAAACACTCGCACCTAAGGACAATTTAGACCCAACATGCTTGGTCTTAGAGCCATGATTGATACAATAAATAAAATGATGAGTTGACTAAGCAGTAATAGGGGGAAATGAATCTGTACGCACTTCCCTCTGCACTGAAGCACTACAGGTATCCAATTTGAATTAAACAGGCATACTCCAATGCATCTAATCTATTTACACTTGTTATTGTCTAAAAAAAAAAACATCCTGACTTTCAATCTTGAGGAGACATTATCTCATATAGGGCTCCCACAGAATGAGGGAAGAGGTGGAGTTTTACCACACTTCTCATAGTTCAAGTGTCCAAGAATGTTCATTGATTTGTCCTCCACCTATTTTCAACGCTTTAAATTGGTTAATAAGGCATAAAAATTACGGACAATTTGTGGACGAACCAATAGAATCAGTTTGTGAAAAAATATCAAATTGACCGTATTTCCACCCGACAGAGAAGATTTGTTGCATTAATTAGTAATAATTGATTATAATATTGTAAATATTAAAATAACAATCCCAGTAAAATAAACAATTGTATTACATGATTTGGTTATTTCTTTTATCATTCAAATAATTATAAACAAAATTCAAGTCGGTTTTTATTTATGTAGCACACAAAAGTTATCTCAAGGCACTTTACACAGAACCACACTCCTCATTCATTATGTATATCTATCAATATAAGAAAACCATCAAACTTGGTGGCAGAGACAAGGAAAAACTGCCTCAAAGGAAAAAAAAACTCAAACACAACCCAGATTCTATATATATATATATATATATATATATATATATATATATATATATTTATATGTATAAATATATCAAAAGTTGAGATTCCACTGTATTGTTGTCATGGCTCCTGCGCATTCTGTTGTCATCATGGCTTTCTCTTCCCGCTTCCAGGGGGTCAACTGGGAGCCGTGGAAAGGTCACCTGGCATCCCTGGACTTCACCGAGATGAAGATCCGGCCGGCGGGAGCGTACTCCAGCAGGAAGAGGCGCTCGTTGATGGCCAGAGAGAAGAACCAACGGAACCACCAGGGGAAGTAGAAGACTGCCAACGAGCCATAGATCTCACTCAACTTTGGTGTATTCCGAGTGAGCCTGACCTCTTTAGAATTTAGTCGTACTTGGTGCAAAATAATCAGCATGAAATTTTTGTTAGAAAATATTGGAAAATATATGGCTCCATTTCTATAGCGCTTGAGCCTAACCCATATGACTTTGGGCTATTGACGAAGTACCGCCTAGACTTGTCATCAGCCAATCGCAGGGCACATATGGACAAACCATTCACATTCTCACATTCACACCTATGGACAATCTGGAGTCTTCAATGGGCGAGGGAGCCAGAGTACCTGGAGAAAATCCAAGCAAGCACAGGGAGAACATGCAAACTCCACACAGGACGGCCCGAGTCAAGATTCGTACCCAGAAAGCTCTCGACTGTGAGAAAGACGTGATAACCACTATGCAACCGTGCTTCCCAGTATTGGAAACAATTGCACGAATTACTATTTTTATAGCAAAACAGAGTTAGTAGAGACTCATTTTGTAGGACCAACAATTGATTAGCTGCTAAATTCTCCTAAGGGCATATTATTGGATCACTTGTCTCAATGTGGAACTCATCCATGAATTCACATTCATGTGCACACTTTCAAATAATCTGAGGTCCGCTTGTAAAAATGTTTTTTATCTGTCTTAGTTGAATTTGTATTCGTCTGATAGATAATAAGAAAGTGCCCCTGGTTTTCCCCAACCTTTATTTAGAGAAGGCATTCATTTGACATTACAAAAACCTCACGGTACACCACCATACAAAAATGTCACAAAAAATGAAAAGTATATAAAGAAATAATGATGATCTCATTCCAATTTACTCACAAATGTACTTAGTGTGGTAACTTACTGGAACCCAAAACTATTATTCTGTTGTGTGAGAGGCAATGGGTAGATAAATACAAGTTTGTTATGCCTTCTGTCATCTAGTGGAAGAGCATGTCATTGTTCTGCATGTCACTATACGTCGCTGGCATAGATAGATCAACACAGTGGAACCTCGATTTTCGTGATTAATCCATTCCAGAAAGTCTGACCAAAGCCAAAACGTATGAAATCCACTCCAACTCCGATAATCCGTTACAGACACCCAGAAGTATTAACAAGAAATGCATTTAATAGGGAATATATATAGCTTTTCTTACAAAACTGTTTAAAATAAATCTAAATGACTAATGAAGTGGATAAATGAACATTTAACATAACTTTTACTTTTACTGAAGACCCTAGATGGCATATACAGCGAGAAGGAAGGAGAGGGAAGCCATATTTGGAGTTCTTTCATGACTGAAGTAATTGCGGGCACAGGGAACTTTCTGTTGTATTATGTATAAAGGGTTCAATAAATGGCAAGGTGTATTCCACAATGCAAGCCTATACTAACAACTCACGGCAATAACAAGCCTCCCGGTCTGCTCGGCAACACTGCAAATTTGGGGCAACATCAGCGTAATATCCTGTCAAAACTCAGGCTTTCACAAATAAAAGTACTGACTTTTGACAGGATGTGTTTTGTAGGTGTTGCAGAGCAGACCAGAAGGGTTATTGATTTGAATTGTTTCCGATGCTTTCCGTTAAACGTGCATCAATTCCGGGAAATGAGTGGCTGAGTTACGTAGTTTTTGAACAAAAATCGTGCGGATAGACAAAAACCCGGACAAAATTTAGAAGATTATTTTTTTTTTTAACTAAATTAACTAAACTAAATCATACGAAAACTAGGACATACTGTAATGGAGGTTCCACTGTAAAGAATAATTTTCAAACCAATTGGGTAAACTTTGCTCAATTCCCATGGCACACCTGATATACTCTCACGGCAAATGTGTTGGGAATCACTGGTATACGCAACAAAATTCACCAATTTCGGTTACAAATTGTTTCGAATTCTGAGCCAGATTCCTCTCCAGTGGCTGTATTCAATTTTTGTTCTTTAGCTTGTGTATAAGTTTGATGTTTCATTAGGAAACTAGCATATTTTCCCCAACGATAAGGAGTCTTGTCATAATAATTGGAATAAATGGAAAAAAAAGTTCCATTGTCTTGTGCGTTGTCTTCAAGAACGGATGAGTTTTGGACAAGGCGGCGCAGGCTCGACACGTGCTGTCACATCACATTAGCTGCGCAGGACGAGCGAGCGTATTCGCATTCAGCGCTACCGATCGTCTGCACTTTTGCTGTTTTACATTCCAGCGACGAGGACCGCGCCGATCGATCAACGCGATGGGCCTCAATCAAACATCAATTAGACGTTGTTCCATCTCACTCGCTCTCTGTGTTCACGTCACCGCATGACTCAAAGCTCGTTTTAATCTGCAAAACTGACAAATGTTATTAATATGGCTTTCGGTTTATGTACTTTTCTTTTTCTTCTACTACTGATGAGGACGGAACGCGTCGGCTGACGTTTTTGCTCTGCTGCCAGAGCCGATTTATAAGTGTCTTCCTCTCATTGATTGGACGTTCTTTGAATTGGGAAACCTTCCTGGTCAGTTGTGTGTAATTATAGCCAAGCAGCTAATTGATATGCACCAATCTAAAGTACTGTATATGTTTATAACATGGATACATCCTTTAGTAACGTCAACTCATTTTGCTGATCTTAAACGAGTTTCATGCAATGAACGATTAAGGATAGTACGATAGGATTTACTACTGTACTACTACCTACTATTATAACGACTACTACTTCTAGAATACTACAATGAGCACTACTCCTATGACTTCATACTACTACTAAGACTACTAGCACTACTATTGCTAGCACTACAGTACTACTACGCCTACTACTACTGCTACTAGCACTACTATTATGACTTCATAATAATTCTAAATACTACTACTACTACTACAACTACAACATCTTACTACTGGGACTACTAATATTAATAATACTACTACAAGCACCAAAACAGCTAAAACTACATTACTACTACTACTACTAGCACTAATACTATGAATTCATAACACTATTACATAATACGAAAACTACTCTACTAGCACTACTAAAACAATGACCACATACTACTTACTACCTGCACTACTACAACTTCAACTATGCCGACTACTAGCACTACTACTACTAGGATGAGCACTGCTACTACTTGCTTTAAACGTGCTTAACAAATAGTTAAGCACTAGACAATAGCAATAGACTGGACTACTGCTCGCACTACTACAACAACAACAACTTCAACTACTACATTCTGCTACCAACACTACTACACTACACATACTATTACTACTCGCACTACTACTACTACTACTACTACAACAACTAAACAACGAGAGTCCATTGACTGATGACATGACGTTTCTTCGTAATGAAGTTGTGCAACAACATACAGGAACTGTTTGTGTTCTGCACTTTCAAAACAGTGTCCCAAGTTTCCCAAATTTGAAAATAGTGCAGTCACTGTCTGGACTGGAGCTATTTTCATGACAGTGTTACGACGCCATTTAAACCCAAAAGCTTCAGAAATTCATACGTCCTCACACGCTGCAAGCAGAAAGTCATTTTAAAACAGTACTGTGCAGTACAGGGTCGTGAGTGAGCTGGAGCCTCTCCCAGCTGACTTTGGGTGAGAGGCACCAATAAATGTTCTTGGAATGTGTGATGAAACCAGAATACCCAGAGAAAACCCCCACGAGCGCAGGGAGAACGTACAAACTCCACACAGGAATGAATTTCAAGAATGTTCAACACCCTCACTTTTACCAGTGATATTGTTCAAAACCCACACTTTTCCGGTGATAGGGTTCAACAACCACACTTATCCCAGTGATAGGGTTAAACAAACAAACCTTTCCCAGTCATAGGGGTTAAACACCCTCACTTTTCCAAGTCATAAGGTTGAACACCCTCACTTTTTCCAGTCATAGAGTTCAACACCCTCACTGTTTCCATTCATAGGGTTCAACACCCACACTTTCCCCGGTCATAGGGATTCAACACCCTCACTTTTTCCAGTCATAGGGTTCAACGCCCTCACTGTTTCCATTCATAGGGTTCAAGACCCACACATTTACCGGTCATAGGGTTCAACACCCTGACTTTTTCCTGTGACAGGGTTCAACACCTACACTTTTCCAAAGGTAGGATTCAACTCCCACATTTTTCCCCTTGATGGGGTTCAACACCCACACTTCCCCCCCCCCCCCCCCCCCTCATTATTATCAATATGCCCCACACACAAACTAGCACAATTTCAACTCTGACGGTGGCAGTTTGAGCCTGGAGGGGAAAAAGCTTTCTTTATTCTTTTTACGTTATTTCTCCGGGATTTCTTCCTTTTTTTTCCTTCTTTTTTTTGGAAATTAGAACTCTGAAGTCAAGCGAAGTCAGTGATTCTTTACTTGATGACTTTACTTTCATTGTAAAGTCATCAAAGTCAGAGTTCCAACTGACATTTCTAAGAAAGCGTGTCTTGAAAATGAAATGTCTTTCCACCCACAGTGACTTTAATGAGATTGGTTCCCACCATTGCTCGGCTTAGTTTGGAGGCAGAGTAAACACAAAGAGGAGAAAGAAGAAAAGTTTGACTTCCTAAAATAAAGACCCGACCCAGCACACACACATGCACGCACGCACACACCCTCTTTGTCTCTTCACGTGTAAATAGATGTGGACAGTGAGTGTCTGCCTGAGTCAGTCAGGTTGACACATACGCGTGGGCTCAGCCTGAGCTATTTTTTCCATGAGAACGTCTGTGGCTCTAATAAGGGCGGGTTTGTTTTAACTGGGGGAGAACCTCACGGAAAGAACAGACCAGGCACAGAACACAAATGCGTGCAAGTAGTAACAGAAAAAAAGGAAAAGCAAAAGAAAATCTGCAACTGTGGGTCTGTAACCCCCCCCCCCAAAAAAAGACTTGGTGATCTCTAATGTCTCGTTGTGTTATGCAAAAAATAAGTATCCACAATTAACTCAAAGATTCAAAGTGCATATGACTTTCTTCCCTTAAATTTTTACTTTAAAATCATAATATTGCGATTTTGTTATAAAAGGACAACATTATTCTCATAAAATGACCAACTTTTACGCTGACAATTACGTCTTTGTTCTTGTATTGACTCTGACTTTTTTCCCCTGAAAGAATACAACTTTAATCTCGTAAGATTACAATTCCCCCCCCGCCCCCGACAAATTACGATGTCGTTCTTGTGAAGATTATGACTTCTTCTTCAATCAATCTCACAACCTTGAAACTTATTTTCTGTCCCCAAAATTTGAATTTGTTATCATAACAGAAAGAAATGTTTTATTCCTCAAAAACAGACAATTTTTTAACTCCTATAGCATTTCGGGGTACATGTGAGGATTATGTGCAGGTCCTTGGGGGGAAATGTCTCCACTGTCAGGGCTCCCTGGAGCCAAAATATAAATGTATGTGTTCAAACAACACTTTGCGGAGTGAAATTGATCACATTCTGGTTGCATCACAGGAAGATTAGTTTTCGTTTACCCTCATTGACAAGTCAAAGTAAAACTACAAATGAAGAGAAATACAAAAGAAAAAAAAAAGCACAGTTGTGCATTCTGATATTTGAGTTGTTCTTATGAAGCTTATCTAGGTTACCAGAGAACACACACCAAAGAAATTGTCTAGCCCTCAGGCTTCGAACAAATTATGTGCAACCATTGACCAAATTATGTAACTGATGTGTAAAAGTGACTGAGTCATTTTAATACATTAGTCAGAATAAATTTGACATAGCGTGCTGCTAAATTGTCTTTTTCATCATAAATGCAGTCGGCAAGCTTAAGATACAAAATGAAAGATTTTCTTTCCTTTGTAGTGCACTCATTCGCAAAGAGAAGACCTCGTGTTTATTTTCCATACAAAAGTCACGGTCAATTTTCATGAAATCCATTAAATAAATAAAAAAGTCTGACAAAATGACACAAGGTGAAAACACACTTTATTTCCTTGCAATGTCATCCTGCACAACACGTTCCCCTTTTATTGCTGAATCTCCACCTCAAGATAAATTACACGTGCGCCGCAACCAGTCGGGCACATGATTAAAAAAGGGAAAAAAGAGGAGCACCTGAGTGTTAAAAGCATATCTTAAATATAAAAAGTCATTTCTAATTTGTAGCTAGGATGAATGAACTGAAATGTTTCGTTGTCATTTCGCAGAGGATGCAATAAATGCGCTTGAGTGGAGTATGCGGAGAAGTAAAACAGAGACAAATGCTGTTTTGTCGCAGTTAAATCAGCACATCTCTGAATTATGTATATATTTTTAGCACAATTCGATAACACGGTGGTAGACAGAATTTACAAAAATGTGCCTAAATAATGTATTCTCATCCTATAACTTACCTGGATAACTTAAGTTGAAGGGATAAATGGCAACACACGAAATAAAACATCCACAATGAAAACATGGCTTATTAGCACTTAGCGCTCATGGACAATATATTGGAACTCTAAACGTCCACCTGTAGTGGCGATTTTCAACTTCAATTTTTTTCATTTGTTGTCGATGATGTTGTTATGATCACTCATTATAACTGAAAAAGGGTGAAATATTATGGAAAACTGATTTTTGAACTGCATCTGTACAAATAGTTGGCTCTCTGGCGTAACAGTACCGACACGAGGACGGTACTGATCAAATTAAGACCCGCCACACACCGAGCGACACAGTTAAAGGCGACTGAAGTGGAGTATCGCGAAAAAATTCCAACTGCTGACTTTTCGCCGCGACTGAGCACCGCACATCTAACGATGCGCTGCAACAGAATAACAGCGACCTTTATCAGGTTTTGAGGCTCCACATACAATATACTGCAATGTATTATTTTTCCACTGAACCACAAAAACATGGCACGATTGTCGAAGAAGAAGCAGATTGCCATAAAGAGAGGGAATGGCCTAGAATAAAGGAGAGTGTGGATATTTTAGGAGGCTGTTGGCAATGATCAATCAGGGATGGGGGAAACAAATTCGGCTAAGTTGACCTAAAAAATAGGTGGTACACAAAATGTCTGCCTCGAACCTCTACTCGACAAAAAAAAAAAATAAGTTGCTCTTGGAACAATGTCTCACTTGGACATCTATTGCAGATGGATGCAGTGTCTGGCTAATGATAAACCTTGCCAAAAACGACAGAGGAGCGTCTTAAGTGTCAGTGAGCTGAATGATAGTTAGCGTTTTGTTGACCTAAAATACACACACTCAGTACCAACATATACAGTTTAAGGGTTGAAGTCCACCCCTCATAAATTAGAATAAAATGCATGTTAGTAGTAAAATAAAAAAGAATAATCATACCAGTGGGGGAACAATTATTATTTGATTATTGGATCAATAATCAACAGGAGAATCGATTCTTAAATGATTCGATAGTGACAGCCCTACCGTTTTAACTGACTGTACTGACGGTAGCAATGCATTTTTCGTGACAGAGACTCTCCACGCTTTACTTAATAGCCACGGATACATTTGAAATTAGGAATGATATGTATATACATATATATATATATACAGTATCACAACACAAATAACCTAAAACAAATGAAACCACTCCTACGTGGGCATATGTATGTCAGTGGCATAATGAAAAGAGCAGGGCCTGTCTTTCTTTGTCCCAGCAGCACTTGTGAGTCGGATGCCAGCGTCTGCTAATTGCATAATGATGTTCATACTGCAGAGATGCCTACGCCTAATTGCGCTGCGAGACGTCACAAATGCAAGCCCTCTGGCACAGCTCATTTTCAGACAAAATCATTGGGCTTTCTCCTCTATTTATGTTTTTAAACATATGTATGCTGTTTTCCCTTTGCGCTGCAGGGGCCTCTTTCATCTGAAGTAGTTACTTAAGACCTCCGTGACAAAATCATGGGAGTTGTTCTCCAACACTGAATGGAAGGCAATTATTTTACTTTGACTCACATTAACTTGTTTAAATCGACATAATGTGAGTTCCTAATACAGACGGCTACTGTAAGCATAAACATTTTGGAAAGTTGCTATTGATGGTAAAATAATTTCAGGGGTATACTGAATGTTATCAATAAAACATACTTTATTAAATACTATTTATTAATTCAATCATTCATTTATCCCTTTTGTAAAGGGGACATATTATGTAAAATTGGCTTTTTTATTTGCTCGTCGTATACAGATGTGTGTCTGGAGTGCCGACTCGCCCATCAGGTGTGAAAATTAGTAACCAAGTCAATCTGCCTATTTCTAAACTGTGAGCATATCCTTCTGAATGTCCATAACAGCTCTCCACCCAATGACTTGATCAGTGAGACTAGGTGAAGGGCCAAAGCCACTTTTAAAACAACAGCTGGGCTACACTGTCTGAAACATTACCATGCAAAGCTGCATTGTGTTTTGTTGGAGTCACAGATTCATGTTAGCTAAGAGCATGCGCTTCTGCTAAGCAGTGCATTCTTGATTGTTTAATTCCCGCTGTTCACATATTCATGAATGAAATACGTCTGACATCGACCACACATGTCCGCGTACTGTAGCTCCGAATCTGTCTGCCCGGCCGTGCCACAATCAAATTGACCAAAATCGCGGTCTAACTACTACGCCAGGATTTAGATGTGATCTGAGCCGGCATAGGTTTAGACCGACTCTCTGCCACCAAATGTTCACTCCGCCAGGCGCATGGCCGAGCGCACACCCTCGCTGCACCGGAACGCCCAGCTTGGCACAGACTGGTCTACCAAATTGGCAAGCAAACGCAGGATATGGTGGCAGATGCACCATCTACGAAAATAGAGCCCTGTATCTCCACAATTGAGTCCAACATTGTTCTCAGTTTTTGTGCGTTTTCAACAATTTTCTTCAAACATGTATAATGTATTTAGAAACAAATCTCTGATTTCACTTCACAGGGCCTTTAACTTCTGTGGCATGCCCGTGCACCACATACACACAGTGTAGTGGATGAACTGCTGCATCCACGAGTTAAAATGCTTTTACTGTCTTTATGGGCACTTGCTATTTTTCTACACACAGGCTCCGCCATTTTAACGGAACACTAACTCGCCAGTAGATGCTATTCGTACACTTGTTCATGAGGTTGGGTTAAATGGATTACTTTTAGTGAGACAGAATATCATTTGTTGATCTTGGGGTATTTTAATGATTAGATTTTTAAAATTGTAAAAACAAAACAAAAAAAAAAGCATAGTATAACTTCTTTAACGTTTGACGAATATTGCTACCAAAGCCCCACGGGACGTAACAGAGATGAAAATTGAAACACAGGCCGAGACCCAAACTAGCAACGACAGTTGCAAAAGCATGCTTTGAATTCATACGCCAAAAATCAAGCGCAAGAGGTATGTTTTTTTTTGTTTTTTTACTTCAAAAGTGAGCCTAGATTGACAACTAGGCAGTCGGCCTGCCTTGAAAACTGGCGCGCCCTCCTGAATACAGATGCGACACATTTCACATGGGAGCTTGAAGAAATCACGCGCGCACGCATACAGTATATACACACACATTTGCAGCTACAGTATAGAACGTACAGTGAAGCCCCGGGGGCCGAGCCCTGCCGCGAATAGCAAAAATATGTGAATAATTTTCACTCACATATCAAGGTTTATAATTGCCTATAGATAGATGCCAAACGATGGCGGCATGAAGCTCCTAAACTCACTTCAACGTTGTTCCTTGGCACTGAGATGCCACATGATGAAGCCAAAGCAAGACTTTTAGTGGGCTGAGCAGAAAAACAGCAAGTTTTTTAGCGAATAACAGGGTAGTTTCTACAAGAAATCGCCGTTGAGGCGTCTGTCGGGCTTATGAATGTCTGTACCGCAAAGATTGTAACATGGCCTTCCCATACTAAATGGCTTAAATGAAATCCCACCAGATTTAACACAGTCTTTTCAGTCTTCTTTTGCTGTCCTGTGAAAGCCTTCGAAACAATGAGAAGGACTTCCTACTCCATCGGCAGGGCGACCAGATCGGGCATCATCTGCCCCGTCTTGACCGAAATCCATAAGTCGTCGTCGTTGGCCGAGTTTTTCTTCTTCCTCTTCTTCGGTTCCGACTTGGCGGCTGCCGTGGCGCCCCCTCCTCTGCGGCGGCCGCAGCAGCCGTCGGCATGGCGACAGCAGCAGCAGTGGCAGCACACCGCCAGCGTGGTGAGGAGGACCACCAGAGGCAGAGTGAGGAGGACCACCAGGCACACGGTGTTGTAGACACCCTGGTTGTGTTTTTCCGTAACAAAACTCCAAAGAAGGTTGAAGAAGTTGCCGATCCTGTCTGTTGTGCCACCCATGACTTTAGGATGCAAAATACTTTTCTTTACTTAATACTTAATAAATGGCTTTTAGGAGGGCAAATGCACATAGTGAATTCAGTTCTACATCAGATGTCCAGTTCAGCAGATTTAAGGCCTCTTTGGAGTTTTATTTCCAAGAATGCTTCCTCCCTTAAAGCGGAGGGATCGAACAGTTCAACTCAAGCCCGCAGCCACCCGAAATGAGCTTTAGGGTATAACTGCATTACTGTACTCTTGCAGAAGTGGCAGCGAAGTGCTTCTCGCCTTCACTTTTTGCCGCTCTCGTCACCTCGATTTACTTGCAACCTGAAAGCAAAACAACAACAAAAAACACAAACATTAGCATTGATAGAAAACTCTCTGCTATCTGGACAGTGTTTTGGACTTTTTACAATATACAATAAGCCCCTTCTATTTGCTAGTTGCTGAGCCCTGCCAGTAACAGCAAAAATCCAAGAGCAATTGACGCCTCCCTTGTAATTGTATATAGATGCCACAGAATTATACCAAAGGATTCGTTTAGCCTAAATGAAGCTCACTTTCATTGTTGCCTTGGTACCAAGCTGTAACTAAAAAACAAAAGAAAGGTTCCCCTAAAAAAAAACATGAAGAGGCAAATTTGCCCAGGTTCACTGTAAAGTCATCCTTTGCAGTATCTCACTGTCTTTTGGATTTTTAAATGTTACACATCTAAGTCTATAACGGAATATTCACAACATTGCGTGATTTTGCGGCAACCATATTCTCACATGGAGGAAATAATGTGGCGGCACGGTGGACGACTGGTTAGAGCGTCAGCCTCACAGTTCTGAGGACCAGGGTTCAATCCCCAGTCCCGCCTGTGTGGAGTTTGCATGTTCTCCCCGTGCCTGCGTGGGTTGTCTCCGGGCACTCCGGTTTCCTCCCACATCCCAAAAACATGCATTCATTGGAGACTCTAAATTGCTCGTAGGCATGACTGTGAGTGCGAACGGTTGTTTGTTCGTATGTGCCCTGCGATTGGCTGGCAACCAGTTCAGGGTGTACCCCGCCTCCTGCCCGATGACAGCTGGGATAGGCTCCAGCACGCCCGCGACCCGAGTGAGGAGAAGCGGCTCAGAAAATGGAAATAATGCATAAAACACAGAGACTGTCCAAAGTTTGGGATCATTTCACACTCATTTCACCCAATGTCAACATCTATGAATCAATAATAAAATAACTATATGTTGGCTACTTTTCAGATTTTCTGGAACGTAACCCTTGCGATAAACAAGGCGACCGTACTCACTGTAATGCCCTCACATGTGGGAAAGGTAAGCCACAATTGTTGATGCCCTTTTCAGCTGTTTATTGAGCAACGGGAAAACAGTAGAACACAGTGAGCACACTCATGCAGAAATTGTCATCAGCCCGAGCTCTCACCCAGACTTACATTAAGTTTACATGTATTTTAACGCGATTAAAGTGTGTCAAACTATGTACAAAAAACGATATTTCTGTGTGGTCTATATTGCTGATTTTCACCTATTTCGGGTGAGCCTGAAATCCCCCATGATAAACAGGCATTCACAGTACAGTGCTTTTCGGCATCAGTTAGATTTCCAGCGTTCCTCTCATTAATACTGCAGAGGAGTTGTCGAGGATTCAGAGGAGATCTCTGGGAGAGCCCCTCAGAGGACGACCAGAGGTCAGGAAGAGAGACAGATTTACATAGAGGGGGATAGGATCCGAGCGAGAGATTTAGTTAAGCAGTCTCGGTGGGGGTCCCGCTGAGAGGCAGCGTCAGACAAGAGAGTCGGGTTGGAAGAGGACGCCAGAGACGGGCCGTGCTGCATGCGAACACGCACCTGGCTGGTATAGTTGTTTGGGGGGAAAAACAACTAAAATTATCGAAAAGAAGAAAAGAAAGAAATTAAACCAGCAAGTAAATCTTTTGCTATCTGCCTCTTTCTGGAAAAGCGTCTGTAAGGGAGCTTTGCCTCACTGTTACATAACAGTGGGAGCTAATTTACATAATAACCACAGCCACACTGACTTTGCCATGATCGGCTAAGTCGGGCGAAGATCCAGAGCTCCTTTCAACTTTCTCACAAAAGCGCCACAGAGAAAGGAGGAAAAGCTTCTCATCTCACATTAGTTGGCAGAGAGCGACGGGGAAGGCACCTGCGCGAGGAGAGCAAATACATTTGGCGGAACCGCTGCTGCGCGTCTCATACGTGAAATTGCTTTGCCCGCAGACCAGCTAACCTTAACCACCCCCCATCACTTCACACCCTCCCCTCGACATTTTCTCAACAGGAAATGAAGCTCTTACAGCTAAGTAGCATGCATCGCCTGCAAGGAGGGCGACCACAGTGAACACTGTTATGAGACAAAACATTAGCACACATTTAGTTTTGGCTGCTAATTATTGTGTATAAAGGTTTTGTTTTTGTTTCAATTCATTTCAGTATTTTGGAGATAATTTACGATAACACTGGAAGATCTTTTTTATTTTTTAGCTGATTTAGAAGAGCTTTGATGAGCTGAATCCAAATATCACATTGGATTTGCTCAGGTCAACTTTTTGAACGATGGCCACTTTTTTTTTTTTTAACATGTACAGGTATTTTCGCTTTACAGTTTCAAATAAACCGAAGTTCATCCCCTGAAGTTTGAACAACGATAACGAAACATTCAATTTACAGGTACTTTTCTCAATTCCTTCTATGCAATTTCCTTTAAGCGACGTTTGTAACATTTGATTAATAAACTATGAACCGCTTGGCATAAAAACTTGACCTGAACAAGAGAAACGGATGTCATATTCAGATTCAGCGATGTAAAATTGTCCTAAATCAGTTGGGGGGGGGAAACACAGCCAACTTACACACACACACACACACACACACAAAGAAATTGTAACTCAGTGTAATTAAAGGAGGTGGACCGGAACAATTACATTGTATTGTTCAAAAGCACTAAATGGCAACATGCAGTATTTCCAGATAAGAAGCTGGACATCGCACAAGTATGTTGCAACAATTTTGTATTTCAGTCACTAAAATGCTGGAATTCAGTAAGTGAAGGTGTCCAAACTTGATCCCCTTTGTGACCCACGTTAGCATTTCTATGTGTGTACGTCTTCGCAATGTTACGGAGTACCTAGTATCCCCCCCTAAAATGTACAACACATTTTTGACAGGCCGTTACTCGCAGTTTAGTTTCAGGTAGAACATTTGTCATACTGCGCTGCTGGAAGTAAGAAACCGCCACGAGTTCATTCTGGACCTCAGACATCCAGCGGCCACAAAAGGGAAGACCGATTGGTGGCAATGCACCTCCGATCCCCGAAGAAATTCATATGACAATCGGGTCGCGAGATAGAAATCCATAAATTGAGGCTTTATGGCGAGCCAATGGAAAAGATAGCTGTTATGTATGAAATATAATAGCCCAAAAAGACATACTATCATAGAAACGTTGACGTTTCCTTCTTTATATTTAAATAGTTGCATCTCAGGAATACTCGACCACCCATCAGGTGTGAAATTCAATGCTCACGTTCTTAAAACACAGAAACAAACATAATAAACATTTAAAGGGAAATTACACTTCATAGCTAAGAAAGATGAGCAGGGGCAAAGTAGATTACGGCTACTTCAATATAGTGGACACAGAACAGGAAAAATACAAATTAAAAACAACACATCGTGTTTATCAACAAGAGAAAATATCCCCAATGGCTATTATGACATTCCAAGACACTCCAATAGTCCGCTAGACTTTTTTCTTTTTTTTTTTTTTTTTTTAGACTCATTGTGCTCTCATGGAGGATTTTTTAGCCCGGGAAAAGCCAATCGACGGGGCCCACAAAGGCAGGAAGGGGCTGAGAAAAATTGTTATGATTGCATTGAGGGCTGCTTCTTTTTAAACAGCACGCGCGACCTAAAAGAACAGAAGTGGCGGCAGACGGCATGGCGGCAATCATTCATGACTTTGCCCCCAGCACAGTGCACACTCCAGCACTGATACTGCTTTTTCTTTTTTTGTTGTTTATTCGGGGATTTTGGCAGAAAACAACAGCTCAAGTGTGTCTCCAGATATTTATATAGGCATAAAAAAAAAAAAAACAGACAACTTCGAAAAAATCTGAGCAGAAACCTCTCTCCTACTGTCTGATGTGGGTTTTAAGCAGCGACATCACACATGAACTACCATCCATCCATTTTCTCCAGGCAGGGTACACCCTGGACTGGTCAGCAGTCAAATCGCAGCACACATATAGACAATTAACAAGCATCCACACTCAAATACACATGTAGCAGTGAATGATTTAGAGGCTTCAATATACCTAACATGGTGTGGGTGGAAGCCAGTGTGCCTGTAAAAAGAGAACATGCAAAGTACGCACGGGAAGGGCAGAGGCGAGATTCGAACCCAGAACCTCAGAAGCAGGAATTCCAACCACCCGTCCCACCGTCATGTCCGCACAGGACCAGTTAACACAAAAGACGAGTTATCTGTTCAAATCAAAGGCAGCAATTGAACGTCAGGAGTTTTCCCGGTCAAGTCACGTTTGTCTGGCCGCTTGTTGCTAGGCAAAATTCAGAGAAAAATGAAACAAATTACCACCGTGCCTCGAGACAAACAGCTGACAGGAATTATTCCCCCAAAAAAAAAAAAAAAAAAAAAAACCCAGCACTATACGCGTTTATGAAACATGTTAGTTTGGCAGTTAAATCGTATGTTAAATAGAAAGTGTACAGTACTGGTCACAAGCTTGGACTCGTGAAATGAAATAAATGAGAAGGGTGTCTTCAAATGTTCTGCTGCATATTGGAAAGAAAGAAATATAGCGTGGCGGACCAGTGGTTTGCGCAAGCCCCTCAAAAATCTCAGGGTCAGGGTTCGAATGCGGGCAGTCAAGCTCCCTCCCGCCTTCCCAAAAACATTTGAGGTCCATTGAAGTCTTTAAATTGTGGGGCTCCCGCTCACCAGTCACCCTATTGAGGAACAAATGCTAGATGCTAATATGGATAGAATGATGGGTCTTTTAAATAACACCTTAGCCTTCTTCACTGTTTTACACTAACTTGGATACAAATAGAAACGTGTGTGGAATGTCTGCTCAGCCATCAAGTGTGAACTTAAATAACCTCATAAATCCTTTCATTATCTGTCAATTTCTGAAAATGGAGCCGTTCTGCACTCATTTACATCATTACACTGGTCAACGACAAATTTATTGTCGAATTTTTTTTTTGCTGATTCGGGACAGTTTTGATGTGCTGAATCCAAATACCACGTCGGTTTTTGCTCAATCGGGTCTGATTTGTGACCTACGGCCGCATGTTTTTCTTTCCATGTACAGCTATTTTCGCCGTAGACGTTTAAATAAACGGAGGTTCATGCCCCGAATTTGGAACAATGGTGACAGAACATTACATTTACACTTAGTTGCATTTATCAATGGCTACGATTCAATTTACAGTAAGCGACATGTGTAACATTTGATTAATAAACTGTGAACAACGTGGTATAAAAATCTGCTCAGTTGAAAAAACATACACACCCTACAAATATTTTTGATGGAACCCAGTGGTATGTATGTTTACAAGTACTGCATGTATGAATGGAGAAGAAAGGATTGTAATATTGTTGTTTTATGTTTGTTTTGTTTGTGACAGCGGGCCTTGAGAAAGAAATTTCAGTCCTCTGTGTGTTCCGCAAATACTGAGGAATTACAATACAGCGTACGGTACCATAACCCGCACCCCTGCACAGAGTTGCTTAGCACATGACTCGGAGGCAAGGCCGGGACAAGATCCCGAACCCCTTTCAAGCGCTCAAATCAACATCATGCAGCAAGCAGGTTGCAGGAGAGCAGGCAGTCTACACCCTGGACTGGTCGCCAGCCGATCGCAGGGCAAATACAGTCAAACAAACCAATCCCATTCGCACCTACGGACAATCGCGATTCACATATTAACATTCTGAATGATCACGCAAGTGTAAAAAGAAGTTCACCAATGCTCCAAATCCAAGCTACACAGTTCAGTCAAACTTTGTTCTCACAGAACATCTGCAGAAACTCAGTGAAAGTGACGTATTACCTGAAATCCCGGTCACACAGCGTGTCAGCTTAAGCTTCGTCCTGTCAGCTAATCAAACATGTTATGTCTCGTTTTGCCATCCGCTTGTGTGCTTCTTTTTGTCACCCTCACACACACAAACACCGACACATCTTGAGCAGGCTTCACTTTCTGTTCCTGTTTGCTCTTCGAGCCTCGTCGACCCCCCCCACACCCACCCTCAAACAATCTCCTCCTCCTCCTCCTCCTCCTCTTCCTCGCGCTAAGTGTGCATGTGTTTGTGTGTGTGTGTGTGTGTGTGTGTGTGTTATAGTCGCGACGTCACTTGCACCCTGCCCACTTTGTGCAAGAATGGGCCCTCTGTCTGTGCTTGCTTGTGTGTTTCCTGAATGGATCCTTGCGGTGGCTTTTACTGTACTCGCATACGAGCGCCAGGTGACGTCGCACTGCGTCACCGAGAAGCCGAAAAAGAGTGGAAACGTAGTGGACACACATTTACACACACACAAAAACTCATTCGAGTTGCTTCCTTCAGCACAATGAGGCTTTTGCTTTTGTGTTAACAAACACATCTCCACCCTGCATCTAAAAGGGGAACAAACGGGGGAAATGAAAGCTGTCAAAGTATGTGAGCACTTTACCAGGTGAAAGACGCACAGTGTGTGGTTCTGTACGCACACACACACAACATTTACAGTGGCCTGCCTGTGGCATTGTGGTTAATTCTCTTTCTGGCTCAGTCGAGCAAAATGGGCTTTTTCATTCAAAGTTTTGAAAAGAAGAAAGCGAGAGAGAGAGAGAGAGAGAGAGAGAGAGAGAAAGAGAGAGAAAGAACACGTGATGGCAACTAGAGCAGAGTTCTGCTAAAAAAAAGAGGGAGAAAAAATAAGCACCTCTACTGCGTCAAACAACTAATGACATCTTATAGCAAGCCTTATTATAAGCTACAACATCAGTGCACAAGGACATCAATCAGTCCTTTCCAACTGATACCATTGTGGCCGGTCAACACCTGACAAAATCAATTTAAAAAAAAAAAAAAGCACTGGAAGTCAAGAAGCACTGACTTACAACTACAACCTACATTTTTATTGTTATTGTTCCATGAAAGTGTAATTATTGCCAACTTTCTATTCAGCTCATTTGAAAGCATTTCTCTTCGCTGCACCTCTTCAACTCCATTTATGTGGTCGTTAGATTTCTTTGCTCCAATAAGATTTCAGGATCTATGTGTTGCCATGTCAATCTAATCTGCCCAGGGCCTTCAAAATCAGTAGTGCTGGCCCTTGTGACCGAAACGATATGAGTAATGATCTGTTCATTTAACTAAGCAGATTTCAAATTCAAAATGGCCCTTGATGATGTTAGCATTTTTTTTTTTTTTTTTTTGCCTCTGAGCAAAACTTGTGAGAGTATAGCCAAGTTCAACTAAATCAGGAGTTCAAACGCAGCTGTCTCCATTTTTTTTAATTAATTTATTTTTTTTGTGAATTGAGTAATTTGTGGTTCCAGTTTAAAGCTAATAAATTCTATTTTTGGGATTCGAATTTAAAAGTTTTTAAAGTAATTAAAAGGCTAATTTTGAAAATAAATAAATATATATATATATATATATATATATATATATACTTTTATTGAAAAGGTCTTTAACAGAGGTCTTTGATGTCATTTTATCACAAAACCAGACAACTTTTAAGAAAATATTGTAGTTCAAAAGTAGACAAGTCAAAAATTGTCTGTGTGCAATTAAACCTTCGTTTTCGACAAAGTTTGACAAAGTAGTTGTTTGGTTTTGCAAGGATAGGAAATGGACCAACGAACAATGTCGTGATAGGCAGTCTGCAAATGGGCGTGGCTCTATTTTTGTCGACAACTGCAACAGACAAATTTATCGTAAATAAGTAAACTAAACTCTGTTATATAAATATATGAAGTTAATTTCCTGTCCCAGGGTCCTTTGCTTGGGAAACTGAACTTTATAACGATCATCTGCCGATAAGTACGAACTAATGTTGCTATTGCTAATTAGCTAGTAGCCCCGTTTCTCATAGCATTTTCACACGCAGCTCATTTGCCATTAGAGTGGATACATGCATATACAAGTAAGTACAATAGTCAATTTCCTGTACGCAGGACTCAATAAATGTATTCGGTGAGCAAGTTCATTCAGACGTGCAAACCACGAAACCCCCGCGATACCGCGTCAAAACGCAAGAATCCCAATTATGATTGCCTCATGTTTCAGCGTGTATCAGCCTGGCAGGCAGGTGGGAACACGCACGCTGTATACTGTATGTATTTATTTAAAAAAAATAAAATTAAAAAAAAAGCCCTGCAGCTGAATACGCAATCACAAAATGCAAAATGAATATACAGTGTGGTGATTGTCATATAAACTATTGTAAATAAGGATTTCCATCGCGCCGCCGTATCATTCATCAGCGTTTGCTCGAGGTGACTGTACAGTGACGAGCGCAGACGCCGGCTGGGCTATTGCTCCGCTCCGTGCATTCTGCACGTGTCAGCGTGTGGGTGTGTGGGTGTGTGTGCGCGCGCGTTTGTGTGCGTGCGTGCGCCTGTGTTATTTGGCCAAGATAGCAACAACACACCTGCAGACACGTTGAGGCTCGTCTCATTAATTTTCATGAAGCCACGTTGCCTCCAAGCTACGAACAAGCGCTCGCTGTGTCAGTCAGGGGGTATACGTGTGTTTTTATCAGTGGTGGGCGTCCATTTGCTGCCTGCGCCTTCAGTGGGGACATACCAATTTAATCCACCTCTTACTACCACCGCTATCAGCTTGCAATTATAGAAACCATCAATCCTGGACAAAAACGCAATATAACAGCACGCAACTGGGCCACGTTCATCATCTGGCGCAGCTCACAATCCATATTTATCTAACAACATGAGAAAAACATGAACAGTTGAAATAAAACGCACCATATTTACCAGAGTTGCCGATTATTAAATGTAGTAACGTGCGCAGATCGCTACAGACGTGTTTTGCGAGTCGAACTTGGCTGTACTGTAACGGGTTTTGCTCTGACCAAGCAATCCAAGGACGGAAAATTGCTGACGTCATCGCACGCCAGCTCGCTGGCCCTGTGAGGAGGAGTTTGAAATCTGCTCCGTGAAAGAAACAGTCCCATTACTAATCTAGTTTAAATGACGTGGGCTCTGGGCAGATTACATTGAGATGGCAACCAGAATTATGATTGGACAAAACAAAACAAATCGCACATAACAAAAACCAGTGCTTTATCTACATCCGTAAAGTTTTTAACTGAATTATGTGTTTCCAAGCCACAAATATTTTGGCAAGGTGGAGGACAGAACGTGGGAGGAATGTCAGATTTATAGTAGGCTCTGCGATACGTCACAATCGTATCAAAGCTTTATTGATGACCCAACCTTATAAGTGGGCACACACTTTTTTTTTTTTTTTTCTTCAAATGTACGACATTATAATTTATTGCAAATCCTTCGGCTGACCCAAGTTTGAGAACAACTGCTTCAATGCACTCATCGAGGATGCCGACTACGCACGAGATGGCACCCAATGCACACACGTTGCACTTTGAAATCCGTTAACAGGCTGTCAAGTAATAATGAAGAGACACTCAAGTCATTAAGAGCGCATCCGGACACGCTCGGACCATTAAAGGGGCCGACGTGGACGAGCGGAGCGCCGATGTGAAGGTGTCGCATCTCATCTGTTGTCTACGGACGCCTCACGGTGCGTGACGACCGCAGTCTACGGAAACTGGACTTTTTCTGGCTTCAAGGAGGCTTGTCCTAAAGTAATGACTGACACTTGTGCGGAGAGAATGCAAAACCCCAAAAATGCCCCGCTAATTAGAATATGATACAAAAGTTCTCCAACTGCATGAGAAACATCAATATAGTATGTGCACAAAAGTACAGGGACATGTTGTCATGGCTATGGCATGCACAATAAAAAAATAAAATATATGATATAACTATTGTGTTCTATTTATATTGCATTGGTCTGCATCATTATGGCCTTTGAAAAGAAACTCCCGATGAACCTGTTTCATTGCAAACCACCGGTCCTGTCAACACATGCACATTTTGTACCGTGTGAAAACAATGCAAAACGTTATATCCGCAGCGGAATCTGAAATTGTTGCCTTAAATAGTCTGCCGATAAAGGCCCCGTTGCCCTTTCCTCCTCCTGCCGAGAGGCACAACTCTGATTTTTAAGACGGTGCTGAGAACATGACGGAGAACGTGACGTGAAGTCCGTATAAGGAATGGCCTCTCAGGAAAGGTCGCCGGTCGTTAGCGAGCTGGCATTTGAGCATCAGAAGCTTTGTTGTCTTTTTGGGGGGGGGGGTCGTTTTTGTGACATTTTCATGAAATATGCTGTTTTCTCATTCATTCACTAACTGAAGGTCAAGTTTGAAATCACTAAGTTGCTCTTGAGCGGTTGTGCCACTCACGATCCGTCATTATTTGAAGCATAAATGCACATAATTATATATATAATCTTATTAAAGGGGACAAAAAAGAAAATGGACTTTTTTGTAATTGCTTGTACACAAATAGTTGCGTGTCTAGCATGCCTGCCCACCCATCAAGTGTGCAATCTTTTCTCATCCTCTTATTTGTGAATGTATGCCTGTGAGCGAGGCCTTTTCATTTTCCATATATTTAATTCATAGAATTCCGCCCAAGACTTGATCAGCTAGGCTTGGCGAAGAGCCAAAGCCACTTTCAAGATGACCGGACTAGCCAAAAGAAAGCATTGAGTTTTGATTAGCATTGTCTTCCGATAACTGCTCGGTGAAGTTGTGGACGCGGTGAGGGTGGGGCTGATATCTGTATCCATGATGCGCCCGATGCATGCAGAGCCGCCAGCGGCTTGGTGAGGAAATGCTGACTCCATCGGGGGGGAAATACTGAACAGTACATGCTGTCTTTGTGGGGGCTCAAACCCCCGCCCGGACCCGACCGGGACATTGTTGGATTGCATCATTTAGGAGACAGGTGGGCAATATTCTGATTTGTGATTTTTGGGAAAATGGACAGAGGACCCACATCATTTGCAGACAAGGTATGAAAAAAAAAGTTGGTGAAATAGAAAATATAAATAGATAGATAAATAAAAATGCATTCTTATTTTAAATGTGCATTATTTAGAATGACTTGATCATTAATTAACCATAATTAAATCAAAAACAGAAATTAAATACAGATAAAGATAAATATATATTTTCTTTACTAATATTCAAATGTTCTATTTGTAGTTACTCAATTGCAACATTTTATGTTATTAATATAAAAATTAATCCATTTTAATATTTATGTTTCAACATTTAACATGATAAATTAACTAACATTAACATTTTGTTTAAAAATCTTGATTGTATATATAAGATAATTTTTTTTATTTAATTACTTACAATGAATCAATAAACCTATTATTTAATGATAAATAAAATAAATCAATAAAGGATCATTTAATTTATAATAACCCATTTTAAGAAAAAAACGGCCAAGTTAATAAAATAAATATTACAGGACTCTCGATAGTGGAAATGCTCAGTAGGCCTGATTAAAGAATAAAAAATAGAATAAGAATAAACGATTTAAAGAAATATATAGGAGGATGAATGTAATAGAGGCACTGAGTGTGTCATTTTTTAAGTAAAATGCAGAAATTAATCGAGAAAAGCCAGCAATATTACAGAAACTGGTGATTTTGATATGTTAAAGAATATTTAAAAAAGAGCCAGCGATGTGGTAAACAGGAAACGCAAGAGTAGTTGTGGCATTATTGGGAAGAAACACAATTTGGTTGGCGTTTCCTGTACGTGGAAACATTTAAAGGAGGAAAAAAAAAAACCATGAGCTTGCACGACACTTTCGCTTTGTGTCAGTTATCCAAGTCAAAACAATTATAGAAGAAGGTAACCGTTATTGCATGAAGTCTTCCTCGCGAACGTTCCTCACAGGCTGAAGATCTTTCGACTTGGATTGTTGGGGGAATTTCTGTTGTGGCTTTAGTAGCGTGGAGCTCGTCACTCCGTTGTCGGCTGACACATAATTCAAGTGGTCCCGCAAAGGGGAAGTCCCCGAGGAGATTCATCGAGAACAACGCCACAAAGCTTCCAGTTGCACAAAACAATCTTCGATTTAGCAGAAAGGTCAATTAGATGAAGCTTTGCCATTGGCCTTCAATGACAGTGTGTGTATTTAATCATTGTTTTATGTTTACCATTATTTTCATCAAGCCCTATTTCTTCCTTTTATGGGTTCCATTTCAAGGGGACCTACTTCTTGTTTGTATACAAATAGATGATGGGTCTCTGGAGTGTCTGCCCCCTCATCATCAGCATTGGGACTGAATTGCCCACAGAATATTTCATTATGTGTCACTATAAGCACCAAACGAATGGACTCTCTTTTTCACCGGAAAAAAAAAGAAAGTTTGTTTCGAGCTTCTAGCACTTTCTAGCAAGCAACGCTGACTCACCGCGTGGCTGGAGTTGAACATCCGTGGCTTTTTTTTTACATGCTGTCCATCATTCGTTCCATGAACGGTGTCATCTTTTTTCACATTTGCCACATAAACTTTCTACTACCTGCCATGATGCATAATCCGTACCTTACATATACGGTACAGTGCATAGTTTGTTCGACTACGGGGTACTAAAACTTGTCCGACTTCCCACACGTTGGAATTTCTCTCCCTCATAATCGACTTCACAAGCCAAGATTCACATCCCCGTCTTTATCTTCCACTCAAAAGCTGTGCTGATCTCAAATCCAAAGCGATGCGACGCTCCATCGACAGTGATGCGTTAGTCATTACAGAGGTTTACAAAGCGGAATTTCACAGACAAGCTGGGGGAAGAACCTCTTCCACGCCATCCCGTTGAAAAACGTACTTGAAATATTTCAAATTGAGCCCTCTCGATGAAAGATGTGTGCAAAAGAAACTATTTTTACAACACGCTCATTGAACAAAAGTATAATACTGTATCCTTGTGTCATGTACTGAGGTTATTCTGCTTTTGTACCCTTGCCACTTAGCAAGGTAGAATGTGAGGTACAAATAATCACACTTGGAGTCCAGTAATGAATCCTACGGGGTGCATTAGTGTATATTGCAAAGTACCTTCAGGGACCAAAATAGACTCCCATTGTAGGCCTGTTTGCACCATGGTGTTGTTGTTTCCAGTCATTGTTTGGAAGCAGCATGCATGTGATGAAGATTGCTTCTCTAGGCCTCAGCTGCACTCTCACCAGTAACAAAGACATCCAAAGCACATTGAAGAAGAAAAGCATCCCCGCAGCAGCATCACACGGATGCTGCGTTCAGGGTCGCGTGCGCATTGTTGGTTTTCCGTCAAGTTGAGGCCTTTGGTTTGGTTTGAGCTATCGAGTTTGGTCTCATCTGATCAAAGCATTTTTGCTGTGTCACCCCGAGGCTTTTGGCCAACCGCGAACAGGAATTGACCAGATTGGCGGAGTCCGTGACCACTCGTTGATTCTACCACCTGAGCTGTGGCTCTCTGCTGTTCCTCTGTCGTTACCATGGACATCTTGGACACTTCTCTGATCAAGCAACGACAGTGGTGCCTTGAGATACAAGCTTAATTCTTTCCCTGACCACAACAGGAACTCACAACACTCGCGGATTCTCTTTTTCCCCATTGAAATGGATGGAAATGCCATTAATGTGTTTTTTAAGAAGAAAACTACCACTCTTCGATCGTGTACATATATAAAAAGATATTGTCGTAACATAATTAAATAGAAGGTAAAGACAAGCAGTTTTTGCCACATTGTCTTGCTTCAATTCAATGGACATTGTGCTGCTCCTTCCAACTGGCTGCTGTATAATACAGACATATCATGATATATACTGTATACTAAGAAGAGGTACCGTGTAAGGCACAGTGATATTAGTCGTTCTTTGCAGAGGATGAAGAAAGAAAATATGCCTGGGAGTATTTTCATATTAACTGACATGTCTGTCTATCTGTGCATGTGTTGCTCCACCCTTTATCTGTGGCGTTTTACATTGGTTGTTCGCATTAAGCTACATTGACTTACCTTAGGCAAAAAAGACATAGAAATTGGGATAAGAGCTACAGAGAACGGACGGATGGATGGATATTTCACAAGTGCAAAGGCATATATTTTTCTAAGTGCCTGTATCATTTTCTTTTCACAACATAATTATTCTCTACTTCATGTTGATCTATCACATGAAATCACAATCAAATAAATTTACATTTCTAGTTGTAAAATCACAAAATGTGGAAATGACAACGCTTCCCATCCCGCAGCATTGCACTTTCATCTTGACTTTTCTTCCATTTTCTATTTACAAACGGCCTCCCCACAGATTTGTAGTCATCCAGGTGAGTGTCGCCCGAAGACACACTTTTGGTGAGTCGTTTACCTTGATGCAGCACACAACTTCAAATGCCCTGCTGGCAAACACCGTTCGCATCTCCGTTTCCTGTTGTGCTCCGAAAGCATCTTCTCACACGAACACATGCGCAAAGCCTTCTGTGATATAGAAAAACCACACAGCTACAAAACCACACCTAGAACAAAAACAAAACAGAAATGTTACCAGAATGACCACAAAATATGGAATGATAATTCATAAACAATGCAATGTAAAAGTGTACTTTCTATTGCAAACTAATATATAAATATAACAATTACAAAAAAACAACTATAATAATAATATAATAATATTTGTAGCAAAATACCAAAAAAACAGGTACAAAAGTAAAATCATTTCGATAAATAAAATAGGGATAAATCTAAATTTTAAAAAAAACACATACAGTATATTAAAGCTTGGAAAGTGTGTTCTTTGTAGCAAAAAAAAAAAAAAAAAACTAATATAAAAAGATATTTCATTAAAAAAAGGTCTCCAAGATAAAAACAAAATGTTCTTTAAAGTCTCATTTAGTTACCAAATGTAAATGTATGCTACAAATGTATTGTATGTAATATTACAATGTAGTAGCAAACATATATACAAATAAAATGTAAATACAGATAACTGTTATTAAAAAGGCAAAACCAAATATAATAAATTAATTCATTAAAACGCATCTGAAATGAAAAGTAAAAAAAATTAAAGAAAAGGCTGGTTTAATTAACAAATGTCATAAATTTATTTAAAAAATGAAGAGACACTCAAAAATGTAGCATAACTAAGTAACATATAAAAATACAAATACAATTAAAATACAAGTACAATAAATGTATAATAAAAAATAAATGGATTTAATAGTAACACAAACAAAATCATGGAATAAAAACCAAAAAATAGTAACATATACTCTCTTTAGCAAAAAAAAAGGGAAAAACTCATCATTAGTTTAAAAAAAGCTCTTATACAAAATATAAAAAAGAACAATTGCAAAATATAGTATAACTAAGTAACAATTATTAAAATACAAATACGATTAAATTTAGGTCAAACAAAAAAATCAAATGAACAGAAATAAAAAATGAAACTAAAAACAAAGGTTTTTTAGCAGAATGGCAAAAACATCCATCCATCCATCCATCCATTTTCCGTATCGCTTCTCCTCACTAGGGTCGCGGGCGTGCGGGAGCCGATCCCAGCAATCTTCGGGCGAGAGGCGGGGTACACCCTGAACTGGTCGTCAGCCAATCGCAGGGCACATAGAAACAAACAACCAGTCACACTTAAATTCACACATACGGTCTTCAATCAACCTACCATGCATGTTTTGGGGATGTGGGAGGAAACCTGAGTACCCGGAGAAAAACACACGCAGGCACAGGGAGAACATGCAAACTCCACACAGGTGGGGCCGGGATTTGAACCCCGGTCCTCAGAACTGTGAGGCAGATGTGCTTACCAGTCGCCCACCGTTATTACCAACTGTCAAAGGCTTACTAAATAGCAGAGTACATATAAATGGGAATAGAGTACAATTATATATAACACAAACAAAAATAAGTAAACAAATTTAAAAACTCGCTTTTTTTCCCCATCTAAGAAACAAGCTGAAGAGCGTATTTAATAAGACCCAATAGATGAGCTGTTATTTTGTCACAGAATACTCTCCCAGATGGCAGGAAAGGGTTTAGCATTGTGACAATACAGTGTGACGTACTACAGTGTCAATATCTTCATATGCAAAATGATTGAATGAACAGTGTTCAGCCTCCACAAAATTGCAAAATGGTTCCAAATAAAGCAAACGTCAGATGGAGCTGACACAGGCTCCCCGCCACCTCTGTGGGGCTTATGGACACTCAATCAACATCACTGTGCTCCCCACTGAAATGAATCTCTCCAGCATCAGCACTGAGTGAGGCCGACTAGGAGATAACTGTATGTGTGTTCCACCCCGTTCCTTCTTCTTCTTCTTCTTCTTCTTCTTCACATGCCTGCCAGGTCATGCTAACGCGCCATCTTCACTCACATGTGAAGACGCTCACTCGTGGGGGATTCAGTATGGCTCACAACGTCGCTTTGAAGCCGTGTCGTCTACTCCGTCCTGAGCGCCGAGGAGCACGGGCAGTGGACACACAAGCCTTCTTCTCCACATGTTAAATAGTCAAACAGTCTCAGTATATATATATATATAAATAATTTTTTTTTGTTTTTTGTTTTTTTACTACACTTCTTGTTGCAAAAGATTCCTAAAAGAATAAGATTGTACTTTATGGGTTAAAGTTATGACACATTTTTTTTAATAGACAGTTTATTACTTGTACTGTATTTATTGTTTAGCCTTTAAAAACACAAGAAGTTTTTCTTCTTGTGTTTTTGTGGTAAGCCATATTTTTATGACTTACCAGGTCTATGCGCCAGAAGTGAGTGACTGGAGTCGTGTGACTTGACTTGTTTAAAACTTAGTGGGGACTCGGCTCGACTTTTTGCCACAATATCTTGAAGGTTAAGACTTGAGGCTTACCTATGTGACTTACTCCCACCTCTGCTTTGTGGTAACAGGCAAACTGGAGCGAGTGGAGGTGTAATGATTGACATGTCAACCGGCCAATGACATGAGCAGTCAATTCAAGCCAAGTTAAATACAACTGAACTGTACTTAACAAATACGCTGTACTGGATTACAAATAAATAAAGAAAAGTGAAAGAGAAACTCAGCAAAGATCCCAAAAAAAGGACAGAAATTGGGTAAGATTTTCAGTATTGATGTTTGTTTCGAAATGAATCGTGTTTACAGGATCGTGATAAAGGAAGTAGTCAGCGTCTGGCTGCATGTGAACCCTCCGCTTCTGCTTTGGCTTTACTGCTCTGACCTTTCCTACAAGCGTGTTTACTTTCAAGGCGCATACAAGCCGATTAGTCGCCAGCTTGTTTCTGGTGACCTGACACTCGCGTGCATAATTAGCAGATAATTTGAATATGCAGTGAGTAAAGAGTGAATGTCTAAAAGTGCCGAATCCAGGGTTTTGGTGTTATTTCATAATAATGAAACAACTACAGTGGCCGGTGCCATGCATAGGTGTGTTTCGGTCATTTTCAGGAAACCTTTCGAGCAGGAAGCTTTTGGGGCTGTTATTCTTCAGTTGGAACTGGGGCCTTAGACAAAGCGGAAGGTAATGTGAACATTTCAAGATACCAGACCGCGTGAGCACAAATCCTAACGCGTATGCTAAAAAGCAAACAAGAAAATGTCCGGAAAAGCCGACGAGAATATTGTGAATTTATTTGGGCTGAAGCACAGGTCTTTTAAAGGGTGTCAGCTGCGATGTGAGGGTGTGCGCACTTGTGCAACCACATCAACTCAGTTGCTTTTTTTAAATCAATTGAGTTGCCCAGGCTATACTGTAGGTCACATTAAAGGTGGAAAATGTTTTGAAATGATTTATCTTGGTCACATTTTTTTATGTCACAAAAAAAGACAAACTCACATATGGCCTTGAGGCGACTTTGAGCAACTTGTAGTCTTATGACGAACAGAAGAGCTCTTTTACAAAATGTTAAAAATCCATTTTGGATATTCTGAGAAAAACAAATAAACAAACAAAAAATGACAGCATAGTAGACATCTTGATTATTTTATCAGTAAAAACAGAACAGGAAATTGACTATTTGAATATTTTATTAATACGTAGAAAATGTATTAAAAAAGGAACTATATAGCACACGCTTATGTCAAACTAGAGCTAAATTTTGACAGCAATATCCAAGGGTATCAAACAACAAATCCCAAATTTTCAGCATGTATCACATTTTTTCCCCCCTCCGACCGTCAACAGTACATTTTGTCAAACATTTACATTTACATGGCGACATTTCAAATCCGCTTAAGTTACAGTGTCACAGTTACAGTACAAAAGTTCATCTGCAAAAGTAAATTATTGAGTGCTGATGACATACAGATGAGTACATTTTCTTTTTAACCATTTTTACAGTCACTGGATGGTACATGGAGCTGCGGTCTTTTTAATTTGAATTCATTTTTAAAAAACTGCGTGTTAGGTTGTTTTGTTTCATAAAAGATGCCTTGTTTTAACAGCTAGAACCTTAGCGGGAAATTCCTGATCGATTGATTTCTGTTAATTTAATATCTGTTATTAAATCGCTCCTCCAAAAGTTTTAGACAGGCGTAGAGGTTTGTGTTCTCTACCTGGTTGTTACTCTACCTGGTGGGCAAATTGGCAGATTACACTTTTATCATCAGACACTCAAACCATCCATCCATCTGAGTCGCTTATACTCACAAGGAGCGCTGGAGCCTATCCCAGCCGTCATCGGGCAGGAGGCGGGGTACACCCTGAACGGGTTGCCAGCCAATCGCAGGGCACACACAAACAAACAACCATTCGCACTCACATTCACACCTACGGGCAATTTAGAGTCTTCAATCAACCTACCATGCATGTTTTTGGGCTGTGGGAGGAAACCGGAGTGCCCGGAGAAAACCCACGCAGGCACGGGGAGAACATGCAAACTCCACACAGGCGGGGCTGGGATTTGAACCAAGGTCCTCAGAACTGTGAGGCGGACGCTCTAAACAGTCGTCCACCGTGCCGCCACACTCAAACCAATCCAATGCAAAAAAACAAAACAGATTGTCAGTTAACTCCAAAGTAATACTATTCATTTATGTATTTGCATTCGCAATTTAACAGGGAACCATCCAAATAGTTGGAATGTTACTCTAATTTTGAATGACTTAAACTAAACAAAGACAAAAAAAAAAAAAAACTTTTCTTTCTTAAATATGGAGTCTTTGTACCAAATCCTTCATAATTTGAAAGGTAAAACAAACTCAAGTCTGACATTACGTACATCCCTCATATTTCAAAAAAGATTCAATGTTCCCTTTCTTCCTTGTACAAATACGCCCAGAGACAAACTCCAGCTAATGGTTAATACAATGCGAACACACTTTCACTGGATTCCCTACTCTATTGGGGATCACTATGGAAAATGATGCACGAAAGGCACGCACATGACAGAATGATGGGAAATGCCGTTTGGGTAAATCATTAACATTATGTCACGTTAGCAACTATTCAAACAAGCGACTTGAACCCAGATCAGCAAATGTGTCCATGCAGTGTTGTCAGTATGAGTGGAAATCTCTCCAAAGGAAGGTTTTTGGCATTAGTCTGTTTCGAAAAGAAGAGAGTGTCAAAAGATGAGATATCTTCATGTCTACACGAGTATATGAGATGAACGCGTTGAGTTCAGTCAGTGCTGGCAGTGATGGTATCATCAAAATGATGAGACTTTTTTCAGGTCAAAAACAGATGCGCTCTTGTTGACAGTATGAGGCCAGGTTGCAGATTTAAAGGGGACATATTATGCAAAAAGTGAGTTTTTTTTTAAATTGCTTGGCCACTAATAGAAACAAGTCATCAAGTGTGAGATGAAACAACCAATTGATCGCGATGAAGCCCGTTTGCACTATTAGGCTACGTTTAGGGCATGTTCCGAGTGGGCACGGCAGCCCCTTTTGGTCGAAATGTGGTCCCGCTTTGGGATTTGGGCAATTTTTCTCTCCGTATTCAAGTTTTGCTAAGTTTTCTCACGGTCCGCCACGGTATCTGTGACGTTCCGTGGTGGGATGGGGCTGCTGGGTCCCAAGTCCAGTTCTGTCTGCGGTTTACCACGGATGCTAGCACGTTCCCTTCCGGCCTGTCACGTTCTGGTGGGGCTCCCTCGCGTTTGTCATGTTCTCTTCGAGGCTTTTTATGCACAACATGAAACATGTACACCCGCACCCGGCAGGTTTTGAGGATCTTTGTGGCTCCGGCAAATATAAGCGAAGGGCTCCAGAGTTGGCGTCAGCATGGGGGCATAGGGGGAAGGGCCGCATACTGCCTCTTAGTAAATGTTTGATAATATTGTTTTTCTGTCAACAACTAATTCGCTGTCTAACACACAAACACACACATTCAACATTGAGAATTTTGAACAGGTATGCCACAGCGGGCATTGTAGCTAAGTTAAACAGATGGCTTAGCTTTAGACGAGTGTCAGGCAGCAGGTGTGGGCACTTTACTACAGTATGTATGGGACAGACCCTTCTAGACCACACGCGCTGTGTCAGACCGAGTTTGAACTCGATGAATCGGCTACTATACACCCTAGCTTGGTGTGAGAACCGTGGCAAAATGTGTACCAAACGCGCCAGAACGTGACAAAAGGCTTGCGAGATGCCGGGGAAAACATTTGCTTCCCGTCCCACTACGAAACCCTTCCAAGTTGTGTTACGGCCTATTACGCACTGTCAGGTTTAGTTGCGCCCTGTTTTATTTACTACAGTAAACGCCGTTGGGTTTTATTCATAGATTAGTGTTAGCTTCTGATAAGGAACACAATGTACTTGATTGCTCGGCGAATTTGCGGGAGGGAGTATTTGTCTTTGGTCACGTGTTCAAGGATGGACACATGACCAAGGCTCCTTGGAGTATTTTGATGAAATCATATCATAGAAATGTTATTAAAAAAAGGTTCAAGTTCAAAATTGTTTAAAAAAAGAAATAAAAGAAAAGCACAATATGTCTCCCTTAAATATATTACACGAACAGTTTGTGCAAGCACGTAACCTTCTCACCCAAAAAATAATAATATCTGAATGCCATTGTTGATGCTCGTTTTGTTGACTGACTGGTTTCTATCTTTTCCCAAAAAATGGTTTGAATACCAACGATGCAAACCATTTTATCCCTACAGCAAGATAAAACACTCACATAGTCTGTTTGAAACTAAATTACAATGCAACAATGAAACAAACGAAGTGAATTAAATGAACATGGGAATGAACACAGGAAGAAAGAAAAAAATCAATGTATTGACACTGAACACAAATACTGTATTATATAGTGGAACAATCAGACATACATAAACTGGGTCATAATGAAGCCGCACCGCTTTGTGAATCTTACTGTCCAACTTGAATGTTCCTATCGTCTTTAACCTCTTTTACACAGAGATCCCCCAATGCAGTCGCATTCCAGCGTTACGCAGAATCCAGCAAAGCAGGATAGCAAGGCTAGCCCTCTAAAAGGTGTGCTACGGGAAAAGGATTCAAGTTCGTGAAAATTATTTATCATTTACTACAAGCGACGTATCTTTGTTCATCTATCTATGCCAGCGACGTACAGTGACAAGCAGAAGAAAAATAAATCCTCTTCCACTGGATGGCAGAAGGTACAATTAACATATCTACTTGTTGCCATTCAAACAACAAATTTGTGAGATTTTTCGAAGGTAAAATGGGTGCTTTGACGCAATAAAGGTTGGGAAACACTGTTCTAACTTATAGTACAGCGGAGCCTGAAGATACGAGTTACCCAATTTAGGAGATTTAAAAAATATATGAGCTGTCGTTCTGCCTATTTTTGCTTTGCCATGCAAGCAAACATTTGAGATACGAGCGCTGTATGGTGGCAGTGAACTCAGCAGTTTGGCAAATGTGGAAAAAAAAGAGGATTCAAGCCATTTATTGTCTCTCCCAGTTGAAGTTTACTGTCAAATTAAACAAAATAAAGAGAATTACACATTGTGTTTTTAAAACAACCACATAGCTTTGCCTTAGGAAAGTCATTTTAGCTTAGTACTATTGAACAATACAAAACGCCAAAGACGGATATTTGAACACAAACGATGGACCAACACGTAGACATATAATACTAACAGGCATAAATTATTTCTTGCAAAAAAACAACAAATATTACTGCAGCTCACTGAGGAGTTGTGACTGTCTCTATGTATAGCACGGGCCCCAGTTTGCCGAGGCACACACACCAGGAGCGGCACAATCACAAAGAAATTATTCAAGATGCAAAAATCTGATTAATTCCTTACATTTAATTGTTATTACTATATGTTTATATAAAGTAGAATCTTATCAAGTACTTTTTTCTTTATTAGAAAACACACTGGAAAAATGTTTTGAATTTTTTTTTTTTGGGTGGGCTCGATAGCATTTCTGTTCATTTCAATGGGGAAAGATGATTTCATATACCAGTGGTTCGAGTTACGAGCATGGTCACAGAACGAATTCAACTTGTACCTCAAGGCACCACTATAATTAGATGACTCTGATAACACCTCAAAAGTTGGAATAATGCTTGGATTGTACACAATAGCAACCTGGAAATAACCTGTGTAAAAGAGGCTTGCGTTGTCTGTCGGGTTTGCATGAATCTCAGAATGAAAAGGCATCAAATCAAATACGATGGACCTTTTTGTGACAATATCAGTTATAAAAATATATGTATATATCTTACAGTAACGGCCTTCATAGTTGTTAAAAGTGTTATTATTGTTAATGGTAAAATAGCACATCCTTATTGTTTTTTGTTGGGGTTTTGTTTTTTACAGAAAACAGAGGAATTGTCAGTCATTCAAGGAGTTGAATAAATTACATACAGTGTCTTTATCTCCTGGGAGGAAGGACAGCAGGGAAAGACGGCTCTACGTGGATGCGAGGCAGAGACGAACAGATGTCAAATGATGTTTTCCTAAGACGCTCGCTGCTGTCATTGCTTCAATTTCACCCAAAAAGCTTAACGCTCAATAAAATGGCCTATTGTCACAGAAGCCTCGTAAAACCAGATATCAGTTGCTCTTTCCACATTCAACTGGCAATGAAAAATAAAAACAAATATGAAATAGCGACTGATTATTTTGTTAATGCTATAACAAAAATGAGAAAAAAATGCCAGATTTTTCATATTAGCCATAGCCTTAAATTTAATGAGGAAATATTACTTAGTTAATTGAAAAGGAAAACAAATCTGTTACTTTTGCATTTTTCTGATTTTCTTTTGCCAATTGAAAATGGAAAGAACGCATGAGTCACAGATTCTCTTCTATAAAACATTTCTTTTCATTGACGAAGGCTGATCAAAACAGTCATCCGAACTCAATCCGTCTCTGCCTCTCAGCTTGGGCGGTGGCTCAAACGGGAGCCTATACGGGCGCCGACCGCCTCCTCTTGCTGCCGATGCTACGGAAGTTGAACGGCCTCATCTTCATCTCCACGAAGGGAATTGAGAACTCGTGACCTTTCCAGTGGTACCAGTTAATTCCCTGCAAGAGCAAGTCAACTTTTAAAAAGCGGCATGGAGCCACTGAAGAATATTATATACACATAGAATATTTCGGAAAACCAGGAAAAAAAAAATAACATTTGTGTCAGAAATTCAGAATGCAGCGTAAAGGAGAGAGTGTGGATATTTGAGAGGCTTTTGGCAATGATCCCCCCCTTAATTGCATTCCGGGGGCAGACTCGCCAGCGCTTTGCTTTAGAGCCACACATACTTATGATATTCTAGATATAGATGTCCTTTATTGTAAAACACAAACAAATTTTCCCCTTCCTTTGCTCCTTTTCTGACATGCTTTTACAATCCTTGTTTATTGCACTGGGTGGTGCCTATCAAGCACTGTGCCCCTACTCCACAAAGTGTTCCGCCACCTCTGGCTACAACGTGGCAATTTTGATTGGCGCAGTGGCGGGGGTTCACTGTATCTGTCCTTTAATAATCCTAATCCTTCATCTTCAGTATGTTTGTCTTTGTGAATCCTTTCCCCTTCTCAAAATGACGGCGGAAAAGGTTACGAGGCAGGTTGGAACGCTCCGGAGGGTTTGCCTCTTGGCACGACGCTGCCTCGGCGCTAGACTCAAAGACATCAGTCGCTTTTCAGGAGGACCAGACGAGCCCTCCACATACACACGCGCACACGCACACACACGCACACACACACACACACACACACACAAACAGTCACTGTGATAAACTGTGGCCTTTTTCCCCTCCACATATTTTACCTGCCCGCTCCAGGATGAATTCAATCATTTCCGAGAGTGCAATCCCCCGGGGGAGTGCGGCAGTCAGCTTGGATCGATAAATATCTCGTCTCATAATGGGCGGACAACTGCTGGAGCAGTTACGGTCCTCTGGAAGTGTGACCTTTCATTAGCGCTACGACAGCAGGACAATCAGGACGGCCAGTGTGGCTATTCAATCTGATTCACTTACCTAATTAGCCCCCGAGGGGATATTAGGAGAGTGTTTGACCTGTCTCTTTATGTAGAGAAAGCACACACACGCACACACACATAAACTGCCAGGCGCTTGGTGACTTGCACAAGGGCACTTCAGTCGAGGATGTTTAGTCGAGAGGGATTGAGCCTTCCATCACCAACACATTTGGGCAGTAAGCTTCATGTAATTGACCATTCACCTTCCAAATGAAACATGGTTACATTTACTCTTGCTTTCATCAAAAGGATGGACTACATAGTGCATGATTTAAAAAAAAAAAAAAAAAAAAAAGCATTTCAAATGGCAATGTATTGTTTGGGGTTTCTATGCAATTAAATGCACACATTACTGATACAATGCTGGTCATGTATTACATTATATTAAGTATCACCATTATGCTTCTTGCGTCTTAATGTTTGATAACATTTTCCGTGACTATACTAACAAACTAGTGATTTTAGTTCAACTTAAAGAGTAATTACAAGGAAAAGTGTACAGCTTGCATACACAGGACACAAACGATGTACAACCTGTTATGCGGGTATTGTAAAAAATATAGCAAAAAATAAAATAAAAAGCAGGGTTTTTTTTCCATTTTAAATCCTGTTAAAGCTTTAGTGTATTGAGATACAGTTTGCTGCTACCAGCTGATTGGTGACATATTGCTTCCCTGCAATTGATCGATGGACCGATGTTGCGATACTGACACAGATTTTGCAAATTTATAGCGACAGAAAATTCAGTATGATTAAATTAACTACAAATGTTTACAAACAAATCATAGGACATAATTGATGTCCTTTGATTTTTTATGACTTAATTTATATCCTATGATTTTTTTGTAAAAGTTTTTTGTAAAACTTATTTCACCATCTACCCAACTGTCCATTTTCTATACCTCTTATCCTCACTAAGTTGCCCATCCCATCTGACTTTGGCCGAGCGGTGGTCGGCGGCATACATACGAACAACCATTCAAACTCACATTCACACCTACTGAAAATTTAGAGTTGTCAATGAATCTGGAATTTGGGACGAAGCCGGCGTACCCTGAGAAAGTTCCTACAGTTTTCTTTTTATCCTAATAGGTTTTTTTCAAGTGGATGATGCACTGCTATTTTTGCTATGTTTCTTTCTCTTTTGGACTGACCTGACTGTGTCTGGACTCGCCGTACTTCCCGTTTAGGTTGGCACGGTGGCAGTTCTTGTACCACCAGGCTCCTTTGTACGACAAGGCACAATTAGTGACAGCGATGTCGTTGTCCCTGTCTTTTGTGGAGAAGGGTCGTCCCTGGTGGTAGCTTAGAGAGTCGCCTGGGTTCACAGGAAAAATAGATAGCGGGACACAGAGAGATATGTTAGTTGCCATGGCTGCGGGAAATGACAACACGATGCGGGGACGGTAAAGAAGTGGCAGAGGTTAAAAAGATGTATACGGTCTGACAGGATTATAATCATGAGCACAAATTGCGGCTTATGGCTGTGTTAATTGCTGTGGGAAGAAAGCAGGTTGGAGAAAAATGTCAAATGACGACAGAGAATAAGTCCGAATTTTTTATTTTAGTAACACTGAAACAATGTGTTTTATGAAAGGCTGCAAACACTCCCAAATAAATCGAGCACCTACCGGCGGTGCCGTTGTACTCTCCTATCCTGAGCTTATACAGGTTCCTTGCATCTCCGAGGGAGAATTTATCATAATTGGCATAGACTGACTCCTGCCCGTCCTTCATGTCGATCCTCAGCTCGTAGCGGCCCTGAGCGGAGACCCTCTGGATGTTGTCCAAACCTGCGCAACAACAACGTAATATTGTGATTCTGAAGTACAGCGAACTCATGTTTGTCGCAGGGGATATGTTGCAGACTGTCCTGCAATACGTGACTATACACAATATAGAGAGATCATATTAAAACATTTTCTTTTTTTATTGTTTCACCCTTACCACAAGCCTTAAACTGAGGGTGTCCAAATTTTCCTCCAAGGGCTGCTGACAGAAAAATCTAAGGATCAAGGATCAAGGGCCACTCTTGGACATTAATTCATTAAACCCTTGAGGATCATTAAAGTGATATGTTCACAAATTGGACCCTGACACAGAGAAGAAAGTGGAGAAAACCATTATACTCCGTTTATACTCCGTTATATTCCGTTTATACTTTTCAAACGGAATAATCTTCAGTAACCTGGCCGTTATGAGGAGAAATGTTTTTACTGCTTTCGTTGAGAAGCGTTTCTGTGTGTCTTTGCATATCAAGAAAAGCTCTATAAAACACAAATGCATTTATAGTAGTGGTAGTTGTCAAGGGCATCAGACTTATAGGGGATGTGGGCTTTGTAACCCGCCACTTTTTCTGACAAACACACTTCACTAAACTACACTACGTTACACGCATGCTAAAGCTATAGTTTAAATTATTAGCTAGCTAGAAATTCCATGTGGCGGGTTGTTTGTTGGTCACATTTGTTGGCTAAATCGTGCATGAGATCACTATTCCTTTGTCAATTTGTATTTTTATTTTATTTTTTTTAAACAACAAAAAAACATGGGCAGAAACATTACACGGAAAACAAAGAAGACCCTGACTCCACCACATCCTGTGATGACGGCAGTTAGGGAGGTGAGATTAAATAAATCCATCCAGAGCACTGCCAAGGACTTGGCTAGAAATCACAGAACGCTAGCGAGATACTGCTAATAAATAAATAAATGATTAAGCGGAAGCTGGAGAAGTTCTCCATCGAATCCCTGGGTAGGCTATGTCAAAAACCAGCGAGTTTTTCGTGAGGAGAAAGTCTCAGCTGGTGGACATTTTGGTCTTTGTTTTGTTCTTTATGTTGTTATATACAACAGGCCCGCCAAAAAGTGCGTTTCCTTTTCCGAGTATTTCGCATTGAAGTACATTATACATTTGTCAATGCGATTAAACTCCCCAAATAACTGAGACAAAATATTGTGTAACAACCATTCCCATGATGATGTTCTTTTTTTTACGTGTGCGTGTTTTTGATAGTTAATTGCATCTTGAAAGACATTTTGATGCTGAGCAATTAACACTAGAATAAAGTGTGACAACCAACCCTGTTCTCCTAAGAGTTAAAACCCATTAATAAAAAACACAAAAAAATCTGAGAGTGAGCACGAACGATAAACTGCGATACTATGTCACAGCACTGGATGTTTTTTAGCTGCTAACCTGGGAGGTGTATTTCTGGGTGAGTTACACTGGCAAGGACACACAAACGCGAGATATTGCTAAACGTTTAGAGATACTGCATGTCGGTTAGCGCTGTATCTCCAGATAGGGGTTTGGTGTGACAGATCTCACCTGAGAGATCAGAATACCTCCACTATTCAACTCCAACAAGCTAAGGTGCGTCCATCTACGAGAAGGCTCTCAACTGGACTTTTCCCAGATAAAATCTTACCCCGCCAAAGCCGCGGCCGATAAGGACAAGCAATTGTGCTGTAATACGTCAGTGGAAAGGAAATCTAATGTACTGTACAACCCAAAGGCACTTAAGGTGACGGGGAGAGGGGGTGAACAAAAGCGTTTGTAGTAATAAAGTTGAATATAACGCTCAGTCGTCTTTAATTTGCGTTGCATAACATCACTGCAATATGAGCCTATAAACATTTCTTCCTTAAATAGTTTCACGACACGTCTCTGCTCTATTCCGAAAGCGCTACGCCGCTCAAAAATGCATTTTTGACAAGCGGATGAGCTCTCCTCCAATAACATTAGCAGTGAAATCACCTTGTCACCTTTTATTACCATCAGTGCACACATCCAGGAGAAATCTACAGGGGTGAGAAATCTACAGGGGAAAAATGGAGACAGGATGTAATTATCATAAGTGTGGTTCCTCTTGGTTATTATATCGTGAATATGACACAAAGGAAGAGGGATGCCACTGGGCCAGCAATATTGGTGGCAATTTGCAAAATACAATACATAACAATGAAGCTTAATCTGTGCATTCTTTACTTTGAGCCAATTAAGTCTTTCTTTCAGTGACTACAGTTCTATAACATTCAATGTATTACTGTTCTGCATGTGTGTGCGTGTGTTTGTAGGGGGAGGGTTGAGGGGGTGATTAGTGGTAAAGCTAATGACTCCCAATGGCAATCTGGGAAAAGAATCGTGAAGGTCAACGACTGTGGACATTGCTATTCGGTCTGTTTTGTCTGCAAATGATGTGCTATTTAACATGACGACAGCATTACAGAGCAAACTTATTCGTTATTGTGAAGTAAGAGGTAAAGACTATAAACAACGGCTGCCCATAGATGTAGAGTCAAGAATTAGCTGTGTTAAGGATGGTGTGTGCGCCTTGGCTACCTGGGGGCTTTATAACATGTGTATAGACTCACAAAACGAAGACTCACAATTGGCTCACTAAGCTGCAGTAACAATTGTCATTTTTCACAAAGAATATATGCCTATTGTTATAATATCCATCTACATGGTTTGCTCCACCATTTTGTGTTCAAATATCCGTTGCTTAATTGTGGGAAAAAATGCACAAATCCCCTATAAAAATCCAAAGTGTTGAAGTGTCTGTTGAGTGCATTTTGAGAAGACCTGCCTGAAATGTATCTCTCTTAATAAAAGAACCGAGTTAGTTCAAATAGGTCCTACGCCCTCCTCACACAAGCTAGTCATCTTTTTCTTTTTGCACACTGCTGTGCTGGACTTACAGAAAACATATCACACATCCAATCTGCAGTGACTTTGGACAAAATTTGACTCGACCTCAAAGAGAAAATCCAAAACTCTCTTGGGACTTTCTCATGGCAAGCTGCCCCGACAGCATTGACCTTTTGTGGACTCGAGAGGAGCAGAGAGTCCACATTTGACAAGCGATTCTACTGGCGCTGTCGCACAATCCTTATGAGTTGATATAATACTTCTCCCAGTCTGAATCTGAAGTGGTTCCAAAGCCAATTGAGCTTTTGTTCTTTTAAGTGTTACCAACAAATACAGTGGTGCCTTGCGATAAGGAAGACTCGACTTACGAGCTTTCGTTTGGTCAATTTGTTTTGCTTTGACTTCTGAGCAAAACACACAAATGAACACAAACGGTGGGACAACACATGTAGACAGACAGTATAACAATGCTCACATGCATATCGGCGCGTTTTTTTAATGCAATATTAACCAATTTAAAGTGTTGAAATTGCTTTGTAACAAATCCATAAATGGTCTTGAATGCTTAAAATCTCTAAGAAGTGTTGTCAAACTCGACCTCTTCCCTCACTCTGCGGAAGCAGTGTGCCTTAATTATTGCCGAGATTGAAAGTGTGGATGTTTTTAGACAATAACAAGTGAAAATAGATACATTTGAGCAGGCCTGTTTGGTTAAAATCGATTGCTGTAATGCATTGCAGAAGGATGCTCATAAACCATGGATTTAAGTTTGCGTGCAGATTAATAGCCACCTGGTACACCTGGTTAGTCGGTTAGACCTTTGGAAAAGACTAACACAGGTGCTTAATTTTGTGAAGGGGTTCTGCGTGAGCACAGATTGTGATGAGGACGGCTGGCGCCTCACGATGTATGCGACCCGTTTTAATCAATGACAGTGGAATAAATTTGCATATATTTTTCCATATTAAATTAGCGATCGAACAGAATTTTGGGGTGTTGTTGTGTTGATGTTAGTGCGCAACGGAATATGATAGCAATACAGTATAAGGTATAATACCATTTTGAATGAAGGAGTGTTTAGCGTTTTTTGTTTTTTTTATTTCCTGAAAAGGAGTCATTTTGGAGGTGCGAGGATTCTCCCTGACAGTGACGTATTCTTTACCCTTCATGAAAAATGACTAAAATTACTGTAGTTTACTGAGTCAATTGTGAAACTCTTCTTCGTGTGTTTCTGTGTGTGTGCCCTGGGTGGCCAAGGCACACATAGCAGAAATAGCAGCACAATGTCCAATGAAAAGAAGCAAAACATGTGGCAAAAACTGTTTAATTCTTTACGTTCTATGTAATTACAGTATGACATTACTTTTTGGGGAGGCTGGAAGAGATTAATGGCATTTCTGTGGGGGAAAGATGATTTGAGATACAAGTGTTTTAATTACGAGCATGGTCACGGAACAAATTAAACTTGTATCTTTAAACACTACTGTATTATGTACACCAATGTTTCTGGATAGCCCATGCTCCCACTGACATTTCGACACAAGTGGAGTGTGGTGCGGTGCGAGGGTTGCTTGCAAGCATGGAGCAGAGAGTCGCTCTACACCCTGCGGTGACATTAGGCTGCTTTTAAGAGAACGGAAGAAGGGCTTGAAGGCAGAAAACAGGGAAAGTATGCCTTATATTGCACCTAATAAGTAAAGCAAGCGTGACCTTGAAGTGGAAGTGGTCTACAGTCCTAAAGTGCAATGGAAGGAACAGACCGACCTTTACTGTAGGCTACATCACTGACACACTTATGGTCCGAATCCAAAACAGCCTAGAAAGTTGGCAGCTGAGAAACAAATGTTGTCCTCTATTTGCTGATAGGTTTTTATACATTTCAATCAGCCATGGCAGGTAAAGCGCTCCACTTAGCTGGATAAACTGCAAATGAACGATTGATTCATACCAGCAGACAGCAATATTGCGCTAGCCATTCCTTTTGAGATGGAATGTTAAGACCTTTTAAAAGCCTGTGGCGCTGAATAGAAACTATCAGAGATCCCTCCAAATTGGGGTTCGATGTAAAAACGACATTAGTGGGTGCTTATTAGACTTGACGCCGATTTTATCGCGCTGATCGGTATCGGCCGATAATTAGCATTTTATGCTGATCGGCTTTAATGTCATAATTCGCCGATCCGATCAATGACGTCATCGCTCGGCTCAACAAAAGACATTTACTCCGTGTCGCCATCGTGCACGGTATATTTGAATCCAAAAGCGAGTTTATTTTTAGCCTTGTCGCACGTCTTTTGACGTAGTATTGGAAATAGCTGAGGGCCAATAAAGTTATTAAGAAAAATACATGTCGGCGGTGTAGAACAGACAACACGTCTGAGACAGGCAACACGTAATTCCCGGATCAGACTACAAGACAAATTTGCTCTTTCACAATTGCATTGTCAGACTACTCCAATAAAATCTTGTATTCCGATACCACCGCATCACATTTTCTTTACGATCATTGGGCTTTATCTTGTAAACTCAAATGCGACCGGATACACGCGTTACCGTGGCGACGACAACAAGAGTGGATCGCGCCGACTGTATTATGAGGACAAAATGGGGAAAAACGTGTGTTGGTGGTCACCGGTGCTCAGGACAGGAGAGGACGTTCGTTTAAGGCTTGCTTGAGGTATGTTCACGTACTTTTAATACGATACGGCTCGCAAGCAGGCAACAAAAACGTTATGTTGCCTAGCAAGCTAGTGGTAGCACGAACGGTTGTACGTAAACATGCCGCCGTTCTGTCGAATCATGCTCTAAGGTTTCGGTGTGGGTGAAGTAATTTCAATAAAAATAAAGTAATTTAATTACAGTAAGTTAGCACCCATTATTTCTGTCATGTAATGTTGGTTTGACCTGACTGATTAGAATACACGATCTGACTGGAGCAGTGACTTCCAACCTCTATGGAGCCAAGGAACATATTTTACAATTGAAAAATCTCACGGCACACCAACAAACAAAAATGTCACAAAAAGTGGATACATTAATTACTGTATTTACTTCCTGCCATCTAATAGAAGACCATTCGTTTGTGCTGTCTGTCACTATGCCTCACTGGCATAAATAGAGAAACAAAGATACATTATTTATTGTAAATATATTTTTTGGAGCAATTAAGTACACAAGTATTTACAGTAAATGAACAGGTCATTTAAATAGACACATTCCTCCATCTTGTGATCGGATCGGTGATCGTTTTTTTAAACTCGCTGATCGGTCCCAAAAATCCTGATCGTGTAAAGCTTAGTGCTTATCACTAATAGAAGGACGTCTGCCTGACCCGTTTTGTACCATGAGCCAAAGAAATGAGAAGTTGGCATTGTAATGGAGTGATAATGTAATACCGTAAAACTCCCTGTGGTTGTATTTAATTTCTCTCATCAAGAAGCTAAAAAAACTTCTTTCTCTGAAGTTCTTAATGAAATATTCATGTAATAATCTCCTTTAATCATCTGTAGCAAAACAACAACAACATACAAAATGAGGCATTTCCAGAAAGGTAACTCATTTGCACATTTAGTCATGAATATGATTATTGTTTTATAAAGAGGGGTGGCGGCATCAAAACAGTGAGGGTCTCTTGTTGATTTGTATTTTCTGGGCAGAGAAGGCAGTGAGATTTCAAATAATCAAAGTGAAAAGGGTTTTGCCTTTGTGCAACATATTGGCAACATGTTCTCTCCTCATAAAACAACAATTGATTGAAACAGAATGGTATTGTATTCCTTATATCGTGGAGAAGTATTTGCTTTTTCAAAAAAAGAAACACCTGCACAAAGCAAGAACATACCCTTTCTATTACCATTAATTGATATCATTCCTATATTATTCATCTTTCACAAATAACTGTGTTAAACGACCCGAGCCTAGCTCCGTTTATGTCTCTGTTTCTCCTGGGAAGATGACAACTAATAAAAAACCGCATGGTCAAGAGACGACAACAATGCATCAATGCAATTCCATCTTCTTAATTATGTTACTCATTTTCAACACACAAACAAACAAGGCAAAATGAGTCGCTCTCTCCAGTTGAGAAGAAGGCAAAATAGAGTTTCGTCAACGTTGAGATAGCAAGCACTGCTATAAACACAACAGTCTACTTTATAAGGACAACAGGTTCCATGTACATGAAAATGCATTTTGTGGAAAAGATTAAAAACATTTACAGTATATTTCGATGTACGGGTATGTCAAGTGAAAATGGAGTTTAAAACAACATGAAAAAGACTATTATGGAGAAAGTGTCGTGAAATATCATGAACTGAGGCAGACTGGGCTCCTCGCAACACAGTAAATATGGATGCAGACAATGTTTTCACATCCACTGGAAGACACCCCCTCATACTATACAAATAATGATAATAATACTAATAACTCTATACAGTGCACTTAGGTAGTTGTTGCTGTTTTGTTTAGCAACAGAGGTCAAATGGGCTAAACTCCTTCTTTGCGAGAACAATAACGTCTATGAACTGAGATGATTACAGAAATTATTCAGCCTGGTTTGTTAGTGGAAGTAATGAGACTGCTGCATGTGCACAAAATTGAAATTAAAATCTGTAAACCATTTATTTCTAAGGTCAATGTTGTAAGCTGAGTTTGAAATGATATTAAACTGTTTATGACATTGTAATTTGTGGCGCATTTACGCTTTAAACTATCAATGTAGGCCAGTGATTCTCAAAGTGTGGTACATGGGTTCACTCTTGTGGTAAGCAAAAGAATCACTGAATTAGATGTTCAAACTGTGAGTAATGTTACAGTGGTTTCAACTTATTTTAAAATCCAGTACAGTAAATGTTTGGAGTACCATTCAATTGTATTTAACTTAAAACAGCACATTTGCATTTAATCATTTAGAAACTGCTATATTCTAATGTTGGTACAAGGAAAGCTGCGTATTCTTTACGGTGGCACATGGAGTAAAAAGTTTGAGAACCACTGATATAGGCAATTGTAAAAATGTTTTTTTGGGAGGGGCGGGGAGGGGGGGGGGAGGTGCGTCATTTACTCACGGTTTTAAGTTCAAATAGCAGGGATAACTGTATTTGATGAATTACGGTATGTGCTTCTTTGACCATTCGTGGCACAGCCAGTGAGCCTTACCCAACCAGAATTCATCCTCCAGGTTCCCAAAGCCGACCCGGTAGTCACTCCACTTCCTGGAAAAATCTGTCAGGCCGTTTTGACGTCGCTGAAACACCTGAACAAAAACAGTGATAAAGGATTCAAAACATGTATCCATCCATCCATTTTCTGAGCCGCTTATCCTCACAAGGGTCGCGGGAGTGCTGGAGCCTATCCCAGGTACACCCTGAACTGGTTGCCAGGCAATCGCAGGGCACATTTAAACAAACAACCATTCGCACTCACATTCACACCTACGGGCAATTTAGAGTCTTCAATCAACCGACCACGCATGTTTTGGGGATGTAGGAGGAAACCGGAGTGCCTGGAGAAAACCCACGCGGGCACGGGGAGAACGTGTAAACTCCACACAGGTGGGACCCGGGATTGAACCCCGGTCCTCAGAACTGTGAGGCAGACGCTCTAACCAGTCTTCCACCGTGCCGCCTCAAAATAACTACATAAAATACATAACAAATGTGTCATCAAATGTGTTATGGAAGTGATTGGGGACACATCTTACAATCCAGCCTCCTTCGTCCGTGCTCATGTCACAGTACACCTGCACGCCCTGGCTGGGGTCCCTGTTGATGTAAATGGTGTAGACGCCGCTCAGCGTCTCCCCGTTCAGCAGGTGCTGGGCGCAATTCTGAGGCGTCGCAAACAGCCGACTCCCTGCGGAGGAGCAGAGGAGGCGGAGCGATTACATACTTGAGAGGATTGGCGCTTTTGCTGCATACATGCCCGCTACCTGGACATAAGCACCGGCTTAAACGAAAATGGGATTTCCCCTTCCCACCTACCGCCCACCTGCCACACAACCCCCCCGCCCCCCTTTCTGAAGCTGAACTTTGTACTAAAACTTGATCAAATGAAATATGGCACTCTGATCGAAATTGCAATACAATAGAATTTTTACAATGTTACGTAAAACATCAAGAGAACATTTAAAGGTTTTAGGATGGTACGTTTGAGCATAGAAGGAATAAAATTTCTCTTCACAAAATGATCTTTGTCTTTTTCTTTGAACTCTTAGTCCTGGGAGGATCCACAAAATCACTTGAGCTTGAATCATGTGCGTGTGTGTGTGTGTGTGTTTATGTGGAAGTGAGTGCGTATTAAGTGCACCTGTGGTGAAGGTCGTGGAGACGACAGCGCTGGTGTCCAGACCCCTCGCTGCTTGCAGCTTGACGGTGAACTCGGTGGTCTCGGGCAGACCCTCCAGGCGAATCCACGTGTCCTCTGCGTCGAGAATCAACTCCTAGTGAATGAGAACACACGCACGACTTGTTCACACACAGTTAGACTACAATAGACGTTGAGGTAAAAGTGGGCTACTTTAAAATCCCTATCACTCTGTGCCAAAACACAAAAAAATCAAAACACTGGAAAAATGAACATTAGAGATGTGCAGAGAAGCCTTTCTGTTATTTCTGTTCACTAACAGAACTGCATAATTTTGGCTAAATAAACTCAAAGAATGTGGAAGAAAAGCAATGGTTTATCTGTATAAAAAAGTTACACCTTTGTAGCTTCTACATGTGGGAAGCTTATAGTAAATGTCGGACCAAATGCAGTTTGTATCAAGGGGGAACGTGCTGAAATAGGAACAAACGCATGGAATAACACAAGAGCGAGTAGTATTTAACAGCAGCAGCACCATGTTCCCTTCTATTCTATTCTATTCATATATTCACTCACTTTGAATTCTTACAGTTTAACAATAAGTGCTTTGAGCAAAACCGACCTTCTCAGCTACAGATTGAAGTGCACCTTTTCCCTCAAGGCGTGAAAAGTATTTTAAATGCGTTTTGGCTTGAAATTCTCTGATACCTTGGCTGCTGACCCAGGATTCTTAGCCTCAGAGATCATAAATTACTATAATTCGATACAGTAGCTTATCTGATTAACATATACAGCGCATAATAGATTGTAATGGCCCATGTTTTTATGTGCTGCCCTGGCAAGATAACGCCTCACCTTTCGTCCGTCGGGCATCTGACCGAGTGGAGAGTAAACCGCACCTACAAAATCACCACTCTGCGTTTCGAGTTGTATATCATCCTCGCTTTCGCCTGCAGTAAACGTCTTGTCTTGACCCTAAAAACTGGCAGTGTCCTTGGAGCTGGGAGGGAGACAGCATTTACCGGCTGCTCCCTTGCATTATTCACATGGACACATTGCCGGGAAATGTGTGATATATATTTTGTCTCAAAACCTGTTAAAACTGTATGGCTGGATTTATACTGCATGGTTCAAGTCACACAATTTTAAATTTGTTGCTCTCAGGTGGCATGATTGGTATATGCTTCATGGCAAGCGTGATTAGAGGGGGCAAAAAAAACAAAACTGTTTGGAATCGGAATGGTCAGATCGGAATCAGGCCTCTGCCAAATGTGGGTAAAAATCCAATATGTATCACAAATAAACAAAAACACTGTGTGAATCAATGGTAGAGTGAAAGTACAGACAATTAAATATGGGTAAAATCAATTTGACAAAGTCAGCGCAGGCCAAATCTCAGGAGACAATACAGAAACATTTACAACGACATGACTGTATGGTAAGCAAGTACCACTACAGTACGTATAGTGGTTTCCCTGCAGGTGTGAAGTACAATTAACTGTTAGGCCACTGTAGATTAAACGTGATAAGCATTTGCTGACAAGCTCTGAGATGCCAACACTCGCAGTGTACCAGAATGCCCGGGAGGCGCAAATGAGTACACTACCAACATCCTTCCGATTCCAACAAAACAATGCAGCCTTCGTTATCTTTGTCTCTCTGGGTGATATCGCAAGCACACGCATCCTACAGTAAAGTGTGAATTAATGCACATTGGCGCTAACTAGGTGTCACTGTGCCCTTTTATGCAGTACATATATATATAAATAAATAAATACATAAAAACACAGGCATTTGCTTTCAAAAACGATCAAGAAAAAGATACTTAATCTTAAAAAGGATATATAATGAAAATGAGACTTTTTGATGCTTTATATATGAATACAGTGGTCCCTTGAGATATGAGTTCAATTTGTTCCATGATCATGCTAGTAACGCAAATCACAAATCCATCAATCCATCCATTTTCTGAAAGCGCTTATGCTCACAAGGGTCGCGGGAGAGCTGGAGCCTATCCCAGCTATCTAATCATGAATGGAAATGTTATTAATCAGTCACAATCACCCCCAAAAATCCAACAAAAACGTTTGTAATGTATTTTTTATAAGTAAAATAACACTATAATATTTTACAGTACAAAAACAGACAGTAATGACATCATTTACATATTAACCGACCCCGCATCGAGTTTCCCCACCCATGACATGACTGTCGGTGAGGGTTGGCGAAGATCCTGAGCCACTTTCAAGCGACAGTCGAGGACTACACCGTGAGAAACACTATCATGAAGTAGTACTATCCAATAGAAACAGCCACATCCCCCTATGGGTGCAACTGCCCAGCTATTATATCAACACCAAAAGCGGAGCTGCATTGAGTCTTGTACAATGAACAAATTAGCTTCTGATTAAGTGGCATATACTTGATTGCTCGGTTCATTTGTCAATGCAGTGGAGGGGAGTGGGGGCGGGGTAAATGATAAATGTGGCACATACGCACAGTGTAGTGTAGTGCTGCCTCCACAAGTAATAATTCTTGATCTTTAGGGTATTTTGACAATACCATGCTAAAAGCCTACCAGACGTGATTAAAACAAACGGGAACTGTTTTAAATTGTGAAAAAAATGCATCCTACGTCTCCTTGAAGGCGCTTTACATACACAATATAGAGTGGCGTGCTCTGCATTTAACCTGTCCCTGAGGAGCGGCGTAATAACTCCAAGTATTTTCAGGCCGATGTAAAGACTCCCACTGGAGATGAAAGCTAACCTTTTATACTGCCAACTGCTGCTTCATTCATTAATAATGTATGTCTTTTGAATAGCCAATAGCTCACAGAATGTCTTGAAATGTCTCGGAGTGCAGCACAAGCAATACACACTATTCTGACTGAACATAGAACACTAAAGTGGGTGATATGGGATCACAATAGCAACAACAGATGCTAATCTCATAAAGAGGATTAGAATTCCTACTTTTTTTAATGGAGCTATTGCAAGTCATCTATAAATGTCAAGTCATGCACACATACACTTCTGTTTCAAAGTTTGGGGTACTTAGAAATGTCATTCTCATTTTGAGTATATCAATGTTCTTATTTCGTATATCGGCCAATTTATCGGTTATGAGCGAATATATCAGATATCGGCCAATATATCGAATATCAGCTTTTTTTAGCCTCCAAAATCGGTATTGGTTGGGCTCTATCAAGTACATTACAGTCACATTCTTTGTGACACGTGATATCTGACGGTCAATCATGCTAGGTTGAAGATGATTAATACTAATATACAAGGACAGAAGGGGGAAAACCATGTGAAGTTGTTGGATTAAGACATCAAATGCTTGTGAAGTGTAGCCACAGTATATGTGACGCTTACTTTACGGTTGCCATCAGGTGACTTGTAGGTGAGCATATAGTTGTCGATTTCAGAGATGGGCGGCTGCCAGGAGATGAGAGCGCTGCGGTGATTCACTTCGCTGGCTGTCAGGTTCAGAGGAGCGTCCATGGCTGTCGAAAGCACGAGAAGAGAAGAACTTTGAGTGGTTTGACTTGGTTCTGCCTGGCTTGGAACACCTTGATACGTGCTCTAAAACTACACAAAGGTGAACGCACTCACATCGCCCTATATCGAGATACCTTAACCAGTCTGGTTTAAAAGGAAAAAGCAGTGGGAAAACAAAGCTAACTTAGATTACTAATGTTAATACTCGGCATAGGCATCATAATCGATTAGTTGATGCATTGATTGAAAATAATTTTGTCAATTTGTGTGGAACTGATAGTTGATTGGGTCTTGTAGCAAATGAGGAAAATGGGAAAAGTTCCAGTCAGTCTAAAATTTTGTACAACATACAGTTGACTTTGAAAAGATAGATTTACATTTCTACTGCTAAATAAGCAAAATAAAAAACAAAAAAAACTCTCATTTGTAATGTGTTTTTATCAGTGGTGAGTGGTCAGGGACAGCAAGGCCTTCTCTGCTGGCCTAAACACGATCAGAAGCACTGACCTACATTTACAACCTATACTCTAATATTTGTTCCAAGAAATTGTATTAATCTATTCCCAACAGTGTCTTCTCGTCATTTCGCAGTGTTTTTCTTGGCTGCACTGCTTCAGGTATTTTTATGTTGGATTTTTGTTGTCCAATCAGACTTCAGCCACTATGTGCTGCCCTATCAAATCTGCCCAGTTAGCTGGCCCTCAATGACATCAGCATTTTTCATCATGATTGGTTGGTCAGTGCAAAACTTGTCACAGTCAAATTCAACTAACAAAACACATCATTTAGTAATCAGCATCTCTGGTCATTTTTTTTACATTTTAATATTTTTGTCATGTTATTAGATAAATAATATTATTTCATTTCCTTTAAATTAGCATACTTAATCTTTCAACAATCTTTCTCTTTATAACTTACATATTGTAGATATATTGATGTACCCTAGCCAAGTTTCTTCCAATATACTGATTACCATGAAATGAACTACTTGGCAACCACCAGCAGAGGCGCTGTTGAGTCAGTGTTAGGGACCTGAAAAAGAGCACGATGCTAACTTCCATCCATCCATCCATTTTCTGAGCCACTTCTCCTCACTAGGGTCGCAGGGATGCTGGAGCCTATCCCAGCTATCATCGGGCAGGAGGCGGGGAACGCCCCGAACTGGTTGCCAGGCAATCGCAGGGCACATTTAAACAAACAACTATTTGCACTCACAGTCACGCCTACGGACAATTTAGAGTTGTCAATTAACCGAACATGCATGTTTTTTGGGATGTGGGAGGAAACCGGAGTGCCCGAAGAAAACCCACGAAGGCACGGGGAGAACATGCAAACTCCACACAGGCGGGGCTGGGGATTGAATTCCGGTCCTCAGAACTGTGAGGCTGACGCTCTAACCAGTCGATCACCGTGCCGCCACGATGCTAACTTGTTACACAGTATTTATTGTTGGGAGAGAAAAAAAAACAAAAAACGATTATTCATAAAGCCTCCTGCCCGATGACAGCTGGGATAGGCTCCAGCACGCCCGCGACCCTAATAAGGATAAGCGGATCAGAAAATGGATGGATGGAGGGTTAGAAACTGATACACGAACAATATTGTACGGTGCTTTTATTATACTATTAATTTTCTTGGTATTTGCTGCCATCTAAAATTAATACAAAAATAATAATACTAAATAAATAATTCCCCCATTGTCGATCAAGAAAATTGGGTAACAAAAGTGTCTTAGACAATATCCAAGATTATTACATTTTAATTGATTCATATGTTGCGCTTCTATGCAAAAAAATATTTGAATGTATAATTTGATATGAATTTCCATGAATCAGAACAAATAGAGCAGAGCTCAAGGTCAGCTGTCTGTCTGATCCTCGCCTTGTTAAGAAGACAACGTGTGTGACTCGTTCACGATGGGGCCAGATGCACCAGACGACATCAGCGGCAGTAAAATGGTCGGAGCAGCTGCAGCGAGCAAATGTCGCCACACGGGCTGTAAATTAATACCCTGGAAATGAGACACAGCGGGCAACATTTAACTGACCAGCCGACGTGTCATTGACGAATAATTGCTTACAAAAGGCTTCAAAGAGGCGGCCGGGCAGAACATGGGCTGTAAGAACGTTTTTCTCAGGTCACTCAAGGACCTTTAAGGGGATGGGTTTTTTTTTTTCTTCCTCAAAAGCTGTGATGTAGAGAAGCAGCACCGGCCCATCTTCAGCTTAACCTGAGCCGCTTCTATTAAATATACGAAACACACCACAGTACCGCCGAGGGGGCCATCTGAAAGTGATTTCTGTATTTAGATATTTTTCTTTTTAGGCCTTTTGATCTGCGAGTGTAAGTCTGAAAATAGATTTGAAGGATGAGGCCATGCCCAACAAATCTCGTGCATGACAAAGTGGTAGTTCTGTGCCTCAACACTTTTGATTTTTGATTTAATGTAACAGCACAATGTCTTGTGCTTCTACTTTAATTCTGAAGTTTACAATCTCAGCAGGAAATGCTTTGACTGCTTTGATTGTAAACTTCAGTCAAAGTTGTTTCTGAAGATGAAACTGAGCCTTATCAATTTTGTGAGAGGCAAAAATTGGTTGGCGTATTGTAGATGATTGTCATGAGAAATGGAAATAAACAAATCAGTATCAATATTTGCCTGGATGCTGAGTTTCTTTTCCAATATAAACAAAGGAATATAAGTCTACCGAGCAATCTCAGGCCTATTATGAACATCCTGCAGGACTGAAGTGAGTGGAGCAGCAAGTAATTCAAAGTCCATCACATTCTCAAACGCAAACTGGTGATTGTCAAGCCCACCCAAGTTTTATCGGACGTTACATTACGCCGCGCGTCCAGTGTACTCTTGACTCTCCCCAAACTGCTTTAAATCAGGCACCGTGACAGTGCCGCGGTTTGAGTCACATCGCATCAGTTTCCCTACCTTACATCACCTGTGTTTTGGGGTTCAAGTCCTAGAAAACTTATTGGTCAATTCATGACTCAAACACCTGCCATTCAGGTCTGTGTTAGAGAACAGAAAGTTGTGCGAGAACATTTGGGCATGTACATTCAAAGGTTAAAGAAGTTCAATTTAAGGTTGAGTGTAAATGTCAAAGAGCATTTTAAGCCTGCCGAACACCGAGCAACATGGCTAAACCCCAGTTGACTCTCTCGCAGTGTGCGGCGTTCAGCAACTAGTGTTCATGAGTGGCAATCCATCGTGTATTGAGAGCAACCACACAATTTTGCATTTTGCTAACTTAATGCTAAGACACAATACCAAACGCCATAGATGGACTAACGGTCACAGTAGTTGTGAAATTCTTCTTCATCTGTTTTCATGACTGTAATATACTGCCCTCCGGTGGCCAAGTCACGCACACCAGACAGTCGCAATGAATTAATCATGATGCACAAACTGTTTAATATGTTACATTCTATTTAATGATGCGATTACTATATGTTTTATAAAGCAAATATTATAGTGCTGCTTGTTTTAATTTTAAAACACTGCATTTCTTGGGGGGGGAGGGCGAGAATGTATTCAGGGAGTTTCCATTCTTTTGAATGGGGAAAGGTGATTGGAGATACAAGTGTTTTTCCTTAAGCGTGTAGTCACAGAACAAATTAAACTTGTATCTCAAGTGGAGAGAAGAGCAACAGATGATGAAAAAGGAGCGAAAACAACTAAGAGCAACTCCAGAAGCCACAAGACTGAATGTACTCCAAAGTTTGCTGCAACGTGACCTGCAGATCTCGGATTGGACTGGATGGTCACCAAAGACATTGCAAGCCGGCATGACCTCTACCGGTGTAGAAATCCATTGTCTCTTGAGGTAGAAGGATGCCAACATGTGATAGCTCAGTCATTAAGTTTCCTCCGGAAACTTTATTCTTAGCGATTCTGATCGGCAGTTCCACATCGGGAAACTTTACATTTTAATAGAGAACAAAGAAAAATGGAAAGCTGAGTGTGTTTAAGAGAGCTTGCTGACTCAAAGGTGCATTCCAAGATTTAAGAGAAAACTGCAGTCCACAGTGACAAATTCACACATTGCACATTCCCGCCATATCTGAGCTCCCTTGCACCTCATTTTTGCCCTTCCCTCCTCACCACCTATTCCCACATCACCCGGGCCTCTGCCTCTCCATTGCACTCTTTATCTTTTCCCTTTGCTTCCTCTCACCGCTCCACACAGCCACTCCGTGTCCACCTTCTCCCCTTATCTGACAAGTGCCCATTCTGACTGCATGTGCTAGAAAATGAACAAAGTTTATCTTTTGGTTTGTCTACATGAAGCCTATTGTTGAAATGAAAGGTGAGAGAGCAGAGATGGAATGTTTCTTTTCAAATAGTAAAAAATTACCATGTGATGTTATTTCTCCATTTAGATTTTTCAAAATTTTGCTCGGAATAGGATTGAGCTGAGCATTAACAGAAAGTATAAACAAAGTTTGATGGAATAAACAGACAGAGAAGCAGCAGATGGGATCATCTGTTCATGCTTTACAAAGGAGGTATTACCTCACAGGATGAGGACGTGCTTTTTTTCTGGTTTATAACCATCAAATATGAATTCTACTGAATAAACAGCTTGTAATGAAAGGAATAGATGGAAAATTATTGAAAGGAATATGCAAAGAGGGCGGCACGGTGGGCAACTGGTTAGCACATCGGCCTCACAGTTCGGAGGACCAGGGTTCAAATCCCGGCCCCGCCTGTGTGGAGTTTTTAGAGTCAATTTAGAGTCTCCAATTAATGCATGTTTTGGGGATGTGGGAGGAAACCGGAGTGCCCAGAGAAAACCCACGCAGGCACGTGGAGAACATGCAAACTCCACACAGGCGGGGCCGGGGATTGAACCCGGGTCCTCAGAACTGTGAGGCTGACGCTCTAAGCAGTCGGCCACCGTGCCGCAGTTTCTAACCCAAATCTATCTATATATTTAAAAATTCATATCCACTATGTTTCTCCAATGCAAGTAAGAGATAAAGGGTGGTTGAGCAGGTGTCCTTCCATGAGAAATGCATTTGTAAGAAATAACATTGTTAATGTTGATGTGCAACTAATGTTATGGCAGACGATTTCCATTTAAAGAGGACATTTTATGGAAAAACATCTTTTTAATTGCTTCTATACAAAGAGTTGACTCTTTGGAGTGCCTGCCCACCCATTAAATATGATATTTAAAACCCAATAAATCTTTTATCTCAATTTCAGAACATTTCTGTGGGAGAGCCCTTCTAAATTTCCACCTGTGTAACGTAACATTGGACTAATTGAAAAAAAATAACACTACATTTCTCCATCCATGACTTGGCAACTGGATTGGGTAAAGATCCAAGACTTTCAAGTCCGGGTGCCTGACTACACTTTCTGAAACACTACATCAAACAGAGCTTGATTCTGCTTTGTTGAATGCACAGATTAGCATTAGCTAACAGCACTAGTTTCTGATCATCAGAATCATCTTTATTGGCCAAGTACTGCATGTTAAAACAACAAAAACAATGGATCTGGTAGTTGGAACCTCTCTAGTACTACATCAAACAACCAACTATAAACAAACAAACATTTAGGACATAAACATAAGTACAGATAGTCATTAAGCAATGTAACATATCCAGCAGTGCGGTAATACCGATACCGCGAGAAATGTGCAAATGGTGCAGAGGGTCATCAAGAAATATAAAGTGATCAGCAGTGCTGTAATCCTGATACAATAACTGCAATATTTTCTCCAGAAACATCACAAATATACAAATATACATCATGACCAGTTTGTGAACTATGAAAGAAATAGGCTACAATTTTTAAGACATTCATTTTTTTTTTCCCTTTGGCTAAGGCTTTCAGTCGTGGGCAGGGCGTTGGCGTTTGCAGAAAATGTTAAGTGCTTCAGTATGTGTAAAAAAAATATCATTTTAACACGAAATAAATTCATTCATATTGCTGCTTAAAGTAATGATGATAGATTTTGTTTGATTAATATAGGGTTTAACTCCCACGGGCTTTCCCTTTCCGGGTTTTCGGGAAACGATGCATCCGCACGCCTTGTGCGGGATGACTGGAACTGCCTATAGCCATACAACAAACCATTTTGCCAAATACAGCAAAAGATCCTGTTAAAAAAAGGCCAAAAGATGACTGAGGCTAAAGTAATGCTCGCTGGCAAAATGGCATCCATCATCGTCCACACATTCTAAACTATAGTTACTGTGACGAATGCATACTAACTGCCTTTAAACGGCGTGGCTGGCCTGTTGAGTGCTGTGACCTTATGTCATTGTTTTTTAATGTCTCTTTGTTTTAGATCTTTTTCTCGCCAGTATGTGTGTGTGTTTTCATCCTGGTGTGAGTAGAGATTAGAAACTGTTTTGAAAGACGTGTTGTACCAAACAGAAAGAGGACCACTGTGAATGGAACCTGCTTGCAGAAGGGTAGGAGGGAGAAACTGCTTTTGTTAACCCCTTTTTTCTACAGTTTTAGCTTTAGGAGAAAGTTTAAGAGCTTGTCTTTCATTTACAATTTTGGTTTGTGGTCAGACAGTTTGGGTTGTTTTGTTTGCTGTGTTGGCATATTTCTCCCTCAGAAAGACTGAAACTTTTTGGGTGTTTTAGTGCCACTGGTCTTACTCGGGAATTGGTACATTGGGGAGACTTGAACCAAGTCATGGTTTGGGTTTCCCTAGACCAGGAACATAATACGGGTGACGTGGAAGTCCGCAAATGCGGACGTACAAACATACAGCTATATACTGGCTTTAGCTTTGGCTGCTGTCTGTGCGGAGTAACTGCATCATTTAGGGCCGTTGGCAGGTCGGTAAGAATATGCTTGTGTTTATTGTATTTTGTTACCGTTTGTTCAATAAAGCCATTGAAAGAGCACCAGCGGCTGTTTCCATCCTCCCTCTATCCAAACCACCTATTATGGATTACAATTTGTCCTAACTAGCGGTGGTAGGTTATATTCAATTAGCTAACAATGTTTACTTTGTCAGAGGCATGCAGTTGAGTAACATAAGCCATTTGGACTCTGCAATAGGCACACTGCACATTAGGCTTCTTTTAGTGTCAAGTGTCAAATGATCCCAAATGTAGGACATTCTCTGTTTTTAAAGCACTCTTTCCTCATGGCTCATGCTTATTGAATCCTTGTGTATTAAGTCTTTGAATAATTACTCAAGCATGGTGGTTTGTAAGAGACAAACGTGCATTAATATGCATACATACCATAGTTCATTTAGAATCAGATTTAACAATGTGCACAATTTTGAACATGTTGCCCTCATCAGCGAGAAGCACAGGCTCTATAGGGACACTAGCTCAGTAAGTCTGGCAGAAATGTGTGAGGCACTTGTAAAGTAATACAATACATTAGCAAGAGGAGCAGCCTCAGCAGTAGCAGCTCTAGAGCTCAGTGACGCAGTCCGCATGATGGAGCTCTACTGCTTCCAAAACACACCGATCACTTTTCAGTAAGCGGGCTGCAAGGGTGGGGGATGGGGGGGCTCTCTTAGTAGTTTAGGCTTCAGGCTTATATACAAACATGCACAGTGTATTATGTTACTTTCTTATTTTCCAGCCATATAACTTGTACTATCTGCGTTTGGTGAGCCGCACTGTCCAACAATGAGGCGGCACTCGCCACATTTACAAGAGTGCTCTCTCGTTCTTTGTAAATGTGTATATTGATTTATTTTATCTCTGCTGGCCCATTATGTCAAGTCTTCCCACACACATCACCACAATCATCATCTTCAACATGAAGCAACAGGGTATACTGAAAAACTCATTTAATAACATAAAAACAAACATCAAACCATGTGCAATAACCAAGTGTGTGCTCTTAAATTGTCATCACTCGAGCTACGTTTAAGGCCCAAACAATTTAAACCTACACAAATTGCAAATTTTTTTTTAAAGAAGAAAAATAACACTAATATACTGTATTATATTTTATAAACACACACAGTAATTAAATTATAAAACACTGCTCCAGTCCAATGGAGTTTGTGCTGCTCCTTCTGGTGTGTGGCCATGGCCACCTGGGGGGCAGTACAATCCAGTCATACGAAGATGGTCACAGCTTATCAGTTAGCCACAGTAATAGTACATTTTCGCAGAGGATAATATGTCTTTGAGTATTATTATATTATCTTTCTTCATGTGTTGCCCCACTGTTTGTGCAGCCGTTGCTAATAGGTTTATAACACTGTAATGCCAATGCTATTTGTTAGCTCGTCTATGGCGTTTATAAACAGTGTGTAATTATCTGTTTTATGTTTAGTTTGACAGTAAACTTCAAATGGGTATGGCAATAAACAGTTTGAAGCCTCTTTTTTTTATGAACGACTGTTTACTATCTGTAAAACTGCTGCTTGTTGTGAAGCGAGTTGAGTTCACTGCCACCATACAGCGCTAGTACCTCAAATTTTTCCTTGAAAAAAAATCGTCTGATCAACGGCTCATGTATCAAAAAACTCATAAGTCAGGTCACCCATATCTCAAAGCGCCACTGTATGTGAAGTGACAGATAAGCTTTGTATGTCGAAGAGGAGTTACATTTAGCCTGGATTGTTCATGGAAGTTACAGAGAGTCTTTGCCGCATGTACGCAAGTACATGCCATTTCAGTGATTTAAAAAAAATATATATTTTTTAAAATCAAATCCTCTGTAAGTATTCTTTGTTTAAGGATAATAATTTGGGGTATATTTATGGTCTAAACTATTAATCAGTTTTTGCTATTCACTGCAGGGCTTAGTCCTTTTCCCAGTACCGTACAGTTAAATTAACATTAATACCGGGGCAAATTTTGAGTTTAAATATAGTTTACACCTCTCCTTGAGCTCTCACTTTATCGTGGTGGAGGGGTTTGTGTGGCCTAATGATCTTAGGAGCTAAGTTGTCTGGGGCTTCACGCCCCTGGTAGGGTCACCCATGGCAAACAGGTCCTAGGTGAGGGACCAGACAAAGCACGGCTCCAAAAACCCCTATGAAGAACAAACTATATGGATCTAAGTTTCCCTTGCCCGGACACGGGTCATCAGGGCCCCCCTCTGGAGCCAGGCCTGAAGGTGGGGCTCGAAGGCGAGCGCCTGGTGGTCGGGCCTGCACCCATGGGGCCCGGTCGGGCACAGCCCAAAAGGGTAACGTGGGTCCCCCTTCCCATGGGCTCACCACCTGTGGGAGGGGGCATAGGGGTCGGGTGCAGTGTGAGCTGGGCAGTGGCCGAAGGCGGGGACCTTGGCGATTCGATCCCCGGCTACAGAAGCTGGCTCTAGGGACGTGGAATGTCACCTCTCTGGCAGGGAAGGAGCACGAGCTGGTGTGTGAGGTTGAGAAGTTCTGACTAGGTATAGTCGGGCTCACCTCCACACAAAGCTTGGGCTCTGGTACCAGGCCTCTCGAGAGGGGTTGGACTCTTTTCCACTCTGGAGTTGCCCACGGTAGGCGGCGCCTACATGTGTTTTGTGGACTTTGAGAAGGCGTTCGATCGTGTCCCTCGTGGAGTCCTGTGGGGTGTGCTTCGGGAGTATGGGGTACCAAACCACCTGATACGGGCTGTTCGGTCCCTGTACGACTGGAGTCAAAGTTTGGTCCGCATTGCCGGCAGTAAGTCGGACTAGTTTCCGGTGAGGGTTGGACTGCACCAAGGCTGCCCTTTGTCACCGATTCTGTTCAGAACTTTTATGGACAGAATTTCTAGGCTCAGCCGAGGCGTAGAGGGGGTCCGGTTTGGTGGTGTCAGAATTTTATCTCTGCTTTTTGCAGATGATGTGGTTCTGTTGGCTTCATCAAGCCGTGATCTCCAACTCTCACTGGAGCGGTTCGCAGCCGAGTGTGAAGTCGCTGGGATGAAAATCAGCACCTCCAAATCTGAGACCATGGTCCTCAGTCGGATAAGGGTGGAGTGCCCTCTCCGGGTAGGGGATGAGATCCTGCCCCAATTGGAGGAGTTCTAGTATCTTGGGGTCTTGTTCACGAATGAGAGAAGAATGGAACGGGAGATCGACAGGCGGATCGGTGCAGCGTCTGCAGTGATGCGGACTTTGTATCGATCCGTTGTGGTAAAGAAGGAGCTAAGCCGAAAGGCGCAGCTCTCGATTTATCGGTTGAGCCACGTTCCTACCCTCACCTATGGTCACGAGCTGTGGGTCGGGATTCTCTCGGAAGAGCTAGAGGAAGTGGCTGGGGAGAGGGAAGTCTGAGCTTCCCTCCTGAGGCTACTGCCCCCGCGACCCGACCTCAGATAAGCGGAAGACAATGGATGGATGGATGGATATAGTTTGCATTTGATCAATGAAAGTTTATCTTCTGACAAGCAGCTATGAATATTTTTGGACTGTATTTGTGGTGATGTGTTATCACTACCTTTAATGGAATATTAGTAGTGTGTGAGTGTATGTATGTGAGATAAATACACATCTGTAAATAAATGGTTTTGCGATTAAAAAAAAAAGAAAATCTATTGTTCATGGTATAGAGGTTTACTTGCTTATTACTGAGTTCAATTCCAACTCAGTGACATTGTGCATGTGAGCTTGAATGGTTGTCTTTCTTTATATCTGATTGACTGGCAACCAGTCTACGGTGTACTCTGCCCTTCGCCCAAAAGTCAACTGAGATGGGCTCCAGCTCACCGTGACTCTGAACAGGATAGCGGTATCGAAAATGGATGGATGGACAGTTAGTGTTGATTTATTTATTTATTTCATAATCCAATCAGTTTGCCTGATGTCAAACCTCCGCGAGGATGTCAACATCTCAACTGATTGTGCTGCGCTTGTGTGAGGCTCCCCTAGTGGTTCATGTCATTATCAAGAAATCTGGTTCATGCGTAACCCCGTACGCTCCAAAATAGAAGATTTATTTCCCTCGTTCCTGTTAGAGGAGCTGAATTGATGCACCTCCTCATCAATTCAGCTCCAAGTTTTCTATTTTCAAGAGTGAAGAAATCTGAAGATGGCAGGCAGCAGTTGTTGTTTCCAAATGTGAAACAACTTCGACATTTGCTTATTCATGATTTACTGTGTGCATGCAGCACACCGGTATGGTTCTATGTCGCATTTCTCAGCCTCCTTCGTGTTTTGACTTCTCTGCAGCCCTGTTCTGGCATGTTGTCATTGTTTGAATCTCATCTCTGCCAGAGGAAGAGTTGATGCTCCTCTGGGAATAAGAACTTCTCTGCTTACTCACCTTTTTTGAAAACTCCTAAAAAGTTTACAAAGTTGCAACTTTGCTAAACTGGAACAATTGTTTATAAATGTGTCTATCCTGTCTGGAAAAGTGAAACAATTAAAGGTGTGGAGAAAATGTTATTTTTGGGGATTCTCAGCATGTCTGAAGAGTTACGCAACATGGTTCAAAGGAGACAATACTGAATTTTTCTCTCTCAAGTGGCACAATTGGCATATGTGTCATGGCATCTTAACCCACATGGGATTGAATATCTTCAGAAGGGAATCAGGCCTCTTCCAAATGTGAATACAAATCTGATATCGCTTTTAACATTTAAAAATATTAAAACTCACCTTTTAAACATATGGCTTTAAACATATTAAAACACTTTTTAAACATGTTCCATAAACACATACATTGACGTTTAGCATATTTTGCAATTGACCACGCTCATTTTTAGTAAAAATATTTCCACACGTTGCTAGTTTGCTGCTCGGACCCACCATCCGTTGCTTTCTGTCCATCCAACTATAATATCACTTAAATTATGATTGCTAGTGTGTCATCAATGAACACAACAGAGATGAATGACGCTTAAGAAAATCAATGCTTACGTGTTTGGAGGTTGGCGATGACAGTGCCGCTGGTGAGGGGTCCCTTGGTGGCATAGAGGGCTACCGAGTAGGAGGTGCTGGGCTTCAGGTTGGATAGCTGATGTTCCTGCTTGTTGCCCTCCACGAGGAAGGTATCTGCTGTCACTGACAAAACAGGAGTGAAAATCCTTCAGAAAAGAATCAAATACATACATTTAATGCATTTGATATTTCATCGATTTGGAGGGTGCACGGCTTGAGTACAGTTTGATTGCCTTGGGTTCTTCTTTCATTTCATATCAATTCAAATCAATCAGATAAGCTGCCTTGAAAGAGCAAACCTTCAAATACAAGAGGGGGACTGAACTATATTTAATACACCAATACAAGGATAATTCGTTGACCATTTTGTTCAACCTTAAATTTACAGTCGGTTCTATCCGGGTTGAGTTTGCAGACTGAGAGCTGAGCCATAATGTTTCATATGAACAGCCAATAATATGAAATTATGAAAACTACGCATCCCTTGACATTTGTTTTCTGCCAGATCATCAAAATCAGCTGGTGAATGATGGTTGAGCACAGGGACAGCTCGATCAGGTACACTGTATTACATCATCACAAAATGTGCTTCTGCTATACATTATTGATAGTCTGGCCCCAAACGTCGTTATCTTTATTACTGCAGCTCGTGCTATCGATTTTTTACTCAGACACACAATTTTAACTTGTGGTTTTATTAGAGTGTTGGGACAAGTAATGTCAAAAACAACAGATGATAATTGTCTACAAGATCAATAATTCACCGTCACAATGCGATTCAGATCACTGGAAATGTAAATCATCGATTGCAGCTGAATAAGATGGTTGTGGCTAGGGCAGAGTATCTTGATTATCTAAATACTAAAGGTTAATGACTGCCGACAGTGGTTGAAGAGACATCATTGTGCATGTCAAGTAGTTTGAGTCGGCTTTCCTCCAGCAACTTGGCGGGTCTCCGATGGTTCATGGAGCAAATTATAAACAGACCCTGAGAGGCCAAGCAATATGGTTATCTTTCACCTATCAGGATAAAGCTGTCAGACGCTGAGGACACGGGAGGCATCGCACAAACTACGCCGCATGCTAAATGCAATGTTTTCACCCGGCCTTAAGTTCAAGCAAGCATGATGGAGGCAAGACAAATGGGTCTGTGTTGCCTCAGAGGATGCGTCACACTCTTAATGGGGAAAAACCTTGCCGTTTGTCTATTGTATCGCATCCGTCCTCAACGCCTGAACGATGAAACATACAGGAAACCTGACAATCACAACTCTGGCTCTGTTAAATTTGCCCTTTGAAACCTTCAACTTGAAAGCCAGTTTAAGATGGATGATAATGAAGCTGGGAAATGACGCTGCATTCAAGAAAACTTGGCCAGAAATGTTTGATCTTTGGCTAAAAGATGTAGAAGGGTGATGTTAGATAATGGAAGTTCCACAGAGATAAGCCAGATTGGTTTTTCCGGAACCTTTACTTAATCAAGGCACATATTTTACAATAAAAAAATTCCATGGCATGAAAAAAAATCTATCAAAAAGTGTGTGTGTGTGTGTGTGTGTGTGTATATATATATATATATATATATATATATATATATATATATACACACACACACACACATATATATGTGGTAGTAAAGATGATCACTGGCGGTAGTGGTAGAGCAATTGTTTTGCTTGTCATTATGCGTGGCTGGCATAGATACAGGAACTAAGAGGAAATAATTTTTCGGACCAATTAAGTGAAATAGGATCATTTACCGCAGACCTCCTGATGATCTCTCACGCACAAGTGGTTGTGAAACACTGCACTAGATTATCTAGTTAAACTATATATTGTCATTGGACATATCTGGCACTGCATGAAAATAGTTGTGTAGAAATATTGCTAAGTACTTTCTATATTAAAGGGGAATTTTGTCTGCAAGTGCATGAGCTGTGATTGACACCTTGTAGGTGACACCTTCTGTCTCTGATTGGTTGTTTTTCCTCGGGCACTGCGGTTTCCTGTATATCAAATTAGTGGCACAAGATGGGGACTTGGATGGCTGAAATTTTATCATGTCCAACTGTCAAGTCAGAATGACTGTTTTAACAAATATGACAAAGTTTTTTTTTTTAAATTTATTTCAAACAAAGTTTTTCTAAACATTTATTTTTGAAATTTCAAATATTAAATGCTGCTGCTTATGTGAATTATCGAATCACAAATAAAACATACGATAGCTTATCACGGTCATCTATGTTTTTGTTTTGTGTTTTCAATGTTTTGATGTCAGTTTGAGGAAACTAAGAAGGTGTTTCTGATATTTTCGCAATGTGAAGTTACCAAATGGAATGCAGGTGATTTGGTCATCCTCCCATTGATTTTTCATAGAGCTTTTCCCTCATTGAGGTCGCAGGTGAGCTGAAGCCTATCCCAGCTGACTGTGAGCAAGAGGAACTGGTCTCGATGTTTTGTTTTTGGTTGTTTTCGGAATGTGCGAGGAAGCTCTACTCCACACAGGAAGGTCACAGGATTTGAATCCTGAACCACAGAACTGTAAGGCTGACATGCTAACCATGAGTGCAGCTTGGAGATTTGTCAACTCAAACAAACATGTCTGAACAACTTACCCTGGTCATGTGTGAGAGTCAGCACGTAATTGTCGACGTTGGACATAGGGGGGTTCCACCTCAGCAGGGCTCCTTGCGGAGTAATGTTGAGTGCAGTCAACTCTGATGGCATGTCCATGGCTAGGATTGCAAAGATGGAGATTATTTGTATAATATTAATTTCAGAGTCCTCATTGAAAACAATAAATAAATAAATAAATGGTAAGAATAATCATGCAGGCATGTCATGTTATCTTCAGGTAATAAACTTTGGCGCTACGCAGAATATGTTCCCATTTAGAGCACAGAGATTGAATATGGTACTGTTATTATTCTCTAACATCCACATCTGAGTGGTAATTATCGACTCCGAGGCATTTTGCATTAATACTGGTTAATAATGAGATTTTGCCACCGTGACCACATCTTGCTCAAAGTGAAATTAGTAGTCAAATATGCTGCAGACGTTCACCCTAGGCGGCTGTTGCTCAACCCTCTCTCTAATTTCATTCTCAGACGGCCGGACATGCCAGCGCTGAATTTAAATTTAATTAGACCTTTAACCTCAATGTTTCGACCCCAATTCCCCCCTCAGGCATGATATTTTGCCACAGTGTGAAATATGGCTGAAAAACACAGAATACTGCGAGGGCTCCACAGTTCTGCTTGTAGAAAGTAATTAATACTGTCTTATCTTCATTAGAATAAAAAAAAAAAGGTACTAACTGTGCTTGTCAAGATACTGTGGTGATTCGGAGTCCTTATCACTGGGAGAGATGAGTAAACCTGAACCAAGTCATTACGCAGAGACGTATTCAGTCAATAAGCTAGGCATTGGGGGAATACATAGAGCGAGACCAGGGGAGAAAAAACAAACAGGCAACTCTCTTTTATCAAGGTCTTCGATAATCCAATCACCATGCTCCATCTTCTGATTGGATTTGTGAATCACTGAACGCAGCTACGGTGTGTTTGAAAAGCGGAGGGAACAACAGGATAAGTTACGATGGTTAAAGATGACTGGTTTTTGGCTAGCATAAGTAATTAGTACGCTTTCAAGAGATAGTGATCTAAAATAAGAGCTCATTTAGCACAACTATCGACACACTAACCTATCAAAGTCCAGCCAGGACCATTTGTAAATTAAGCAATGCTTTGGACTACTCTTTGCTCAATGCAACGCAGAGATGCATACACGCATCAAGGTGTGTAGCCCAAAATTGTACTCAAGTAAGAGTACTGTTATGACTCAAGTCAAGGTTAAAAAAAAAAGTCCTCATAATGATAACTTGCGTAAGAGTATTTAGTGAAGAAAAATACTCAAGTACTTAGTAACTGGTGAGTAACTTCTGATATATTTGTTTTTTTTTTAAATAACACATGAATGTCAAATAGACGAATATAAAATAGGAATTTGCAAATTAAAATATTGCCCACTATATTATATATATATATATATATATATATATATATATATATATATATATACGGCAAATTCAAACACAATAAATGGTCTAAACTTTCTGGTTACAAGTGACACTGCACGATAGACTCACCAGGCAGAGATTATTAATTAGAACAAATTTGATGATATTAAACTTTAACAGGTTGATTCACACATTTATCAGATCATCATTTGTCATCTGTTTAATTATTCAAAAACAACTTGAGTTCTACCAACTGACATTTTTATCTTCAGTGCTGTGACTACATAGCCGATAATGTTTTTCCCCGCTCCTTTTTTGAAAGCGCAAAACCCTTTCTACGGCGAGGAAAAAACAGATCTAATGGGTCAGATTTGGTCGGGCAAACTGAAAATCGCTTTCACGTGCTGATTTTATTCCACCGGCAACGAGCATTTCATTTTGCTAAAGCCGATGTATAAGAGAACTCAGTTACGGCTATCCCCCGCCATTTCACAGTTCACCTATCACAGTCCCACTATAGCGCATATTTTTTTTTTTTCTATTTCTTTTCAGGTATCATGCGGACAGATGTGAGGCAATCAGCATTTCACAGCTCAAGCGTTGTAGTATTCGAAGGCCCTTGCCCATGGCTCATCAAGTGACATTGGAGCAGCGTTGCAAAATTGCCGCCTGGCAGGTTTTCTGTCCTCGACTGCAGTTCAGCACCAGTTTTCAAAGCTTTATGGCTGTCACACTGCTCCAACGCGTAGTAAAACTTAAGCTATCCATGGTAAGTTTCCCAAAACAGGATCTGTTCTTGATAAACCACGCAGTGGAAGGTCTGCTGCTACCACCACTGATGAAAACATCAAACTCCTCGAGCAGGGATTCGTACCAAGCCAGGGGAATTTTAGCACTGGATTGAGCTGCAGTTAAAAACTGAATGAGCACACATGTGATGGTAAAGAAACTTTTTCTTCCTGATCAATCATTTGGTTGTGCTTTTAAAGATGAGCGCATGATAACTCTTACTCACATTATTGAATTTTAATCTCAATGTCTTCCTGTACTCTATTAAGCATCTGAATGCATCCTTTTAGCATGAGGAAAATGCTCCTCTGATAAGTCCTCGGTTGAACACAGAAGCCCAGGAACATACCGGCTGTCCTTGTTGGCCATGAGGTCATTCTAATTTGTGCATCGCCCGTGGCCATTATGTAGACCGGATAGAGAGGACACACCAGTCCAAATGTCATTACTAAAGCTACAATGCTGAACCAACAATCAGAGATAAAACAGTATGAAAATGTCATATCAAAATTATTGGTATCATTTTGAATGAGAAAAAAAAGACAAATCTGCAATCCCATGGACTTTCTGACATTAGAAGGTGTAAAAACAAGGAACTTAAGTGAATCTTTATGCACGCGAGACCGTACATAATGTAATTAAAATGACTAAGAGGACAGTAAGATATTTACAACCCCAATTCCAATGACGTTGGGACGTTGGGTTGAACATAAATAAAAACAGAATACAATGATTTGCAAATCATGTTCAACCTATATTTAATTGAATACACTACAAAGACAAGATAGTTACTATTCAAACTGATAAACGTTATTGTTTTTAGCAAATAATCATTAACTTAGAATTTTATGCCTGCAACAAGTCCCAAAAAACGTGTTGCAGGCATGGGACAGGTGGGACAGGTGGCAAACACCTGTTTGGAACATCCCACAGGTGAACAGGCTAATTGGGAACCGCTGGGTGCCATGATTGGGTATAAAAGGAGCTGCTCAGTCATTCACAAGCAAAGATGGGGCGAGGTGCACCTCTTTGTGAACAAGTGCGTGAGAAAATAGTCGTACAGTTTAAGGACAATGTTCCTCAACGTACAATTGCAAGGAATTTGGGGATTTCATCACCTACGGTCCATAATATCATCAAAAGATTCAGAGAATCTGGAGAAATCACCGCATGTAAGCGGCAAGGCCCAAAAACCAACATTGAATGCACACGACCTTCGATCCCTCAGGCGGCACTGCATCAAAAACCGACAATGTGTAAAGGATGTCACCACGTGGGCTCAGGAACACTTCAGAGAACCAATGTCAGTAAAGACAGTTTGGCGCTACATCCGTAAGTGCAACTTGAAACTCTACTATGCAAAGCAAAAGCCATTTATCAACAACACCCAGAAACGCCGCCGGCTTCTCTGGTCATCTAAGATGGAAAAGTGTTCTGTGGTGCGACGAGTCGACATTTCAAATTGTTTTTGGAAATTGTGGACATCGTGTCCTCCGGCTCGAAGAGGAAAAGAAGCATCCGGACTGTTTTGGACACAAAGTTCAAAAGCCAGCATCTGTGATGGTATGGGCCGGTGTTAGTGCCAATGGCATGGGTAACTTACACATGTGAAGGCACCATTAATGCTGAAAGGTACCTACCAGTTTTGGAGAAACATATGCTGCCATCCAAGCGACGTCTTTTTCATGGACGCCCCTGCTTATTTCACCAAGACAATGCCAAACCATATTCTGCACGTGTTACAACAGCGTGGCTTCGTAGTAAAAGAGTGCGGGTACTAGACTGGCCTGCCTGCAGTCCAGGCCCGTCTCCCATTGAAAATGTGTGGCGCATTATGAAGCGTAAAATACGACAACAGAGACCCCGGACTGTTGAACAACTGAAGCTGTACATCAAGCAAGAATGGGAAAGAATTCCACCTACAAAGCTTCAACAATTAGTGTCCTCAGTTCCCAGTTCCCAAACGTTTATTGAATGTTGTTAAAAGAAAAGGTGATGTAAAACAGTGGTAAACATGACCCTGTCCCAGCTTTTTTGGAACGTGTTGCAGCCATAAAATTCTAAGTTAATGATTATTTGCTAAAAAAGATTATTTGCTAAAAAAGTTTTTCAGTTTGAACATTAAATATTTTGTCTTTGTAGTGCATTCAATTAAATATAGGTCGAACATGATTTGCAAATCATTGTATTCTGTTTTTATTTATGTTTAACACAACGTCCCAACTTCATTGAAATTGGGGTTGTAATAGTAGTGGGTTAAAACAATTACATAAATTAATCTTGGTTTGCTACCTTAATGCTAACATAATGGGAAACACCATAGGCAGGCTAACTAATAGCATCGGTGTTCGTGTTTTAACTCTAAGCAACAGATATTTTAACACAAACAGTGAAGCAACACATGTAGATAGATAATATTACAATACACACAGGCATGTATTCTTTATCCTCTGTGAACGCTGACTTGGCAAAGTTACTTATACTCACATTTATAATATTTAGTGCCTTTCCTTTATAATGTATTCTTTTAATGTTCAATAACTTTGGTGTAACCTCTCTAAGATGTTGAGCCTTGCTAATAGCAGCAAGCCATTGTTTGTCTTATCCAAGGATATTCCCAAGCGGCTACAACAGCTGGCTGGCTAGCTGGTGGAAATGTCCCGATTATGGAAATTCTGACTGAAGGACCTTATAATCTGTTTTTTGAGATTTTTGGCTTCAGAAAGAGTGTGGGGAGGAAGAGGAAAGCTGGCCATCTCCCCCTCACTCTCCTCTGCTTCTTCTTTCTCCCTATTCCTTCTTCTTTCTCCCTAGCTCCCTCTCTTTCTTTTTGTTTATAGCATGTAATTAGCTTTTTGTATTAAAAAAACATAAAGGCAAGATTGCTTCGTTACTTATTCTGTCAGAAAAAAGATTTACCAAAACAAGAACGACTAATATTACTACGCCTTACTGAGGAACTGAGACCGACTCCATGTACAGTATGTCAGTATTATACTGCCCCCAGGTGGCCACTGGCGTGCAACAACACAAGGTGCAGCACAATGTCCATTGAATTGAAGCAAAAAATGCGAATTTATTTACATTCAATTTAATTGTCATTACTTTATGTTTTGGCTGGGGTGGTGGCATTGGGTCCCTGCGGCCCCCACCGGGTGGACAGTTGTCAGGGCGCCTCGGTGGAACCGGCGGACCGCCCTAGGTCCATCGGCGTGGGACGTGTCCCGTCCGTCGGGCTGCTCTCGGGTGGACCCCTGGGCCCGATCCCGCCCCTCGATTGATTGGGTGGGGTCCTCAGTCGCCGCGGTGCGGCCACAGCAATTACAGGACACGTCTGTCAGTCTTTGCGCATGTAAAACGGTATCAATTCACTTGCATGTATCCACAGACACACACCCCTAGGACTCTTTCATTGGGTGTGGGGTCACGCACTTACTGCGACAAATAACTCATGAATATGCAAATTGTGTGTGTATCCCCTCACTTATACTCTTGTCCTGTAGACTTTATAATTCACATAATTAATGCCATACTTCAGTTGCACAGTCGGGTTCACGACCCTTGTCCTGCATGCTTCTTCTCCTGTCCTTGTCCTGTTCTATCTTGTCCTGTTCTTCCTTCACAGGGTGTAGCACTATAGCCCCATGCAACACTCATATTTAATGTTTCATTGTTGTAGATAATGTAATGATTTACTTCTCTCCTGTTTACAATTAGTGCTTTGTCTTTTGTCTTTGTTTCTCTCTCCCTTCTAGAAACTTTGTTCTGTTCGACTGATCAAGTCTGATTCTCAATAAACCTCAATTATAATACCACAGCGGAAGCTTAAAAACTCCACTGTGACACAGTAAAACTGTTCCCGCATGAAAGGGATACAGATTTTCCATTCTGCTTGACCTAACAGCCAAACAGGACAAAAAAAAAAAAAAAAAAAAAAAAAACTTCAATTAGATTTTGCTTGACAAATATATTGTATATGTATGAACATGAAAATATACAATTCAATCAAAAATGTTTTTCTATCAGTCTACTACATACACAAACAGAGGTGAGCTGACAATATTATGGAGACTATACCTCCTGAATACAAGTTGGCTGTATTCAAGTTTTTAAAAGAAATTTTGTCAACTCAAGCACTTTCATACATTCTATCCAGCCAAGCGTTGCTTAAAAATAGCAATCCGGTTTTCTCAAATATTCAGCATTTTGTCATTCTATGTGCAATTGGATTCAAAACACTATACTGTATATTTTAACCTGATATCTGTCCTACACCGAGCTAGAGAGCATATGTGTTTTGGGAAGCTGATAAATTAGCCACATTTTAATGGTCTTTACTCCAACTCCGGAGTTGGGAGGCGAGATCATTTATTAAAGGTCCTGACATTTTGCGTATGAGCCCACTGTTAGTCCTTAAACATCTCATCACAGAGTTCATTTACTCTCAAGCCTAACAGTTCTTTCTAAATGCCAGTGTATTCAGTGTTCAGTGGAAAAATGAAATGGCTCCTTGTTTTATTGTTATCTGCTCTTATAATTCAAAATCAACGTCAATGCATACTTTTCCCCACCCAATATTGGATCACTATAATAAATCCAAAAGGTGTTACTGTTAAAAAATGGCATTCAAGGATCTCTAGTTTGGTATTGTCAGGAGAATGTTATTTTCCACTTCTAAGAAGCTTGACTATGTTCTTTTCAGCCTATTACATACAACCCTAGTGACTCTGCTCATAGTAAGCACACTGGGATTGTTAAGGTCTCATAATAGAGAAGTGTGGGTGAACAACAAGACAAAGATTACAAAATGGGCAACAGCAAGCCTTTTATCTTTTTTCCTGCCTGCGTCAATGGATTCTTGAACCTGGCTTTTCTTTGCGAATCAGGTCTCATTGAAATGCAAACACAGCTTCAGCTCTCCTCTCCTGAGCTCCGTTCAGCTCTCTCCTCCCTCACACACAAACTAAAGATTATGCATACTCCACAGGGAGTGTGTTAATCTTATGTGAGGGGAATTATTTGAATGAGAAAAAACGTGTTCCATATTTCTGTGCATTCATGTGAAAGCGTGACGTGCCGCTCGATTCCAATTAGAAACATAATCAGAGGTGACTCCTCCGCTGCCGGATTTGGAGGGAGAAATTTTTAGAAAGTAGCGATGAAGCGAGGGGAGTGGGAAAGTGGACAAGGAGGTGCAAAGATTCAAGAGGATAGACGTGAGGCGAAAGGATAAAGAGGGCAGAGCGGGGCGAGATGGACTGTGGAATAGGTTACCAATTACTGGGTCGGGGAGGGGGCGACATTTTCATCTCACGCCACAATGCCAGATGCACCCTTTCGTTTTGTCGGATGCGTGTGTGTTTGTGTGTGTGTGTGTGTGTGCGTGCATGTGTGTGCGTTCCCATTTGTTTCTTCCAACACCTACCTGAAGGTTATTGCAGTGAAATCAGATTTCTATACTATTTGCAGCAAGACCAGGTGTCTTAATAACTGGTCTCTAACGTTGTTCCAATCAAATACACAAAGGATCAATAATTACAATTTACTTAACATCCACCCGTCAAACTAGTTTAAATTCCTCCTTTATTTTCCTATTTAAAAAACACTGTCTTTCCTATCCTAGATTATTTATATATATGTATATATAGATCAGCTTCAAAAACTCGCAAAAACCACGCTGTCATCCACTTTGTCACCAGTGCTTCCTTTAACAGCTACCACTGTGAACTGTACTCCCTGGTTAATTGGCCCTCTCTTCCCTCATGCAGACACATTCACTGGTCAATGATTAGCATTACAACACACACTGGCAAGACCCGACCCCATCTTCGCTCTGTGCTCACCATCTATATCAGTCTGCACTACTTTTGGTCAGTCTTTTTTTTTTCAACTTTCTGCCCCAAATGACTTGAAGTCTCTGCAACAAATATAAAACTCACCTCATTGTGCTTTAGGCGCCGCAATGGTTTAGGTAAAGCCCTATAAGTGTCCTCCAGTTACCGTTTTACAATTTGGGAAACAGGAATCTAATCTGTTTACTTTCACACTTGACTAGTGGGCAGTTACTCCAGACACAACTATTTTTATACAAACAAAAAACATCACAAGATCGCAACAAAAGTATTGTTCGCCCAAACAAAGTTTTTATGTAGATACAAAATATTAAATGACAATAGTGTACTTACTATTACCCCCAAATCTATTTCCTGAATAAATAGGACTGTAGGCCATAAGGAAATAACGACATTAGCAACTTCAGTCCACATCATGTTTGTTCCCATACCTGTGAAAACCGAGGCGCTAACAATTTTGCTCTCCTGGCTCCCTCTGACCGCGTTGAGACTGATCTCATACTCGGTAGCGGGGAACAGACTGGACAAGGTGTAGTTGGTCACATCGCTGTCAATCACAACGCTGTCCACTCGACCTGCGGAAAACACACACTCAGCTTTGTCTCCATTTGCAGCTTGTTGGGTCCAATTTGAAATCTACTATTCAGTCACATTAAGGGAGGACTAAAAGATTTATGGCTATTAATTTAAAACTATGATTTAAAACTATGATGATGACTGGTAGAAGATGATGCTCTTATAGAGTGCCAGCAAATTATATTAAAATATGGAAAATTAAATACCTCTGGCTGACTGGTAGGAAAGCTTATAATATTCAAATGGAGCCAGGGGTTTTATCCACGAAATAGTCACTATGTCCTCAGCCACGGCGGTCACCGTCATCTGCTTGGGTGGGTCCATACCTACAGTACGATGCAGAGTTTGATTAGGCACACAAGCTAACAATATACTAGCTGTGTCTGACATATTGCTTTCATTTGTCAGATCTGTGAGTGGACATTACAGCAGCTGTTGGATTTCAATGCCACGCAACATTGGGGATTTTAAAGTTGTTGTTTATTTTTTTCTAATGTGTTTTTACATTATACAGGCAAGTCTTATCCTAAGTCGAATTTAGAGTTGTGCATCTTCAGTGTAGTAACACGTTGTGCCGCCACATGCCGGGCAGCACTGAGATGTACTTGAAGAGATGTGTAATCAAAGCAAGACGAAGAGTGTAAAACATCGCCACATTTTGCCGTTTTAATATTTGTTGTTCCCACAGAACTGATAGAAAACTATATGCGCCTGTGACTAATCTGTTAGTACAGTATGTGTTGTTGCGCCATGTGTGTTAAAGTAGCAGTTTTTTTAAGGTTTATAAGTAGTAACATATGCTAATTTCCGTTAGCCTGTCTATGGTGTTCCGCATTAAATGTTGGCATCAAACTAGCTGCCTTTAGTTAGATGAAATTAAATTGTTTAGTTGAACATGTTGTTTAGCTATACAATGTTTATTTCACTTTTGTTTTTATGTGTTAGTTTTAGAGTAAACTTCCACTGGGAGTGACAAATAAACAGGCACACTTTGCCTCTTATACGATTATAGGTATACTTTGAAAATTGTGTTTTAATAAGTTTAAACATGGGGGAGTGGAGTAAAACTATATAAAGAATTAATTTTTGATATGGTCTGTCTAGATTTCTGATTTTTACCTATCAAAACTCCGTTATATCACAGATTTTCTTTTAAATATATCTACCACGTCGAGGAAGTCAATTATGACAAAAACTTTATTGTGAACCAGTACACTGGCATAATAAGACAATAGCAACATGTCTCCAAAACATCCAAAAGGTAGTGAAGGAGATGAAAAAGGAAATTCTAGGAAATGACTATTGGAAAACGTTGCAGCCAGAAAGTGTTCTCTCCTGACCAAATTCGTTGATAGGAGAAGACTTCAAAGAGATGATGCACTATGTCGTTAATGACTTCATACATATACAGGGAAAAAAAAGAGTGCTTAAAGCGTGTGGGAGAGGTAAAATGACAATAAACGTATATGGTGTCTGTGGTTTAGATTTTCACCTGTTGTGGGTAGGTCTGGAAAAAAAACAACCTCCTGCAATAAAACGGTATTTTTACACAATCATAACCATTCAAACTACATTGTCCATAAACAAAAGTCAATCAATTGCCTGAGAAGATATCCAAGGACCAATTGACGCTCACGCCAAAAGAAACACCATAAACATTACGCAGCGTGAACACTGCTACCTCACAGCAGATACAATTTATTTAACCGTGTCTCCAGAGACTATTGAGCTACTGTGAAAAAAGGTTACAGCGGAGACAATGTGAGCCAACAATTCATGGCAGTTGATGGCAGTTACTTAGCATTAATAACAGAAGAAAGTATAAGAGATGGGGGTAATGAGGAGGAGATTAAAGCACTTCCATCTTTTGCTAGGGGAAAGTAGCAGCACAGGCAGCACATCAAATCAAAAGAATAATCGCTAGTATTCATGAGAAGAGGGGATCATTTATAATTCCTGGCTTTGAAATCATTTAATTTCCACTTGGCTGGAAAACAGCAGCTTTTTTGTAAAGGTAGTGCCCATTCGGGCATGGTTATCTTACTAATTAAGTTTGCTTTGGTAAAGGTGAAACTTGCATGATGGCGTGTGTTGTTTATTATTTGATGAAGCTTCCCTGAGAGACGGGAAAGGAGCAGAATACAAAAAAAGCTCTGACTGAAATGTTTGCAGTGCTTCACATTTTGTTTGCTCTGTGAGACAGTTAATGATAATGAATGACATGTGGATGCTTGTGTATTTGGGCAAAGACAACCACAACTAATGAAAGGGGCACAGGGATGTAACAGCAACCAGGTAAAATCCACATTCTGTATCTGTAGCTACTTTGTGCAATGTGATGAAACTGTCTTTCTAGAGCGGTCCATGTATTAATTTAACACATATTTGGATGGGTATGTATTATGTAGGTAAGAGTGTTCCCATTAAAATTTGCTGAGACTCTAAACTTTGATTACTATCCATTATTCATTATTCCTTATCCACTGCTCGTCCGCATTAAGGTGACATGCGTTGGAGCCTATCCCAGCTGACTTTGAGCAAGAGGCACAGTCACATTCATGGGGAATTTCAGTCTCCAATTGAATGGAAAAAAATGTGTATCTTCAATGAACGTAGGTCCGGCGCACACCAAACAACGTGACCGAATGAGACTGATCTGGACAATCGTGAAGCAATTACTGTCAGCGACTCAACGACGCACACCTATCAACACACCCACAACAGAAAAACTATGACCCCTGCTGTTCTCATCGGGAAACTGTCTGAAGCTACAAATACAGTACTGTACTGTATTTTTTACTGAACCACAAACAACATGGTATGATTGTCAAGGAAGAAGTGTTTTGCCCTGGCCACTGTAGTATATTGTAATAATACCAACAGAGTGACAAATAAGAAAAAAGTAAAGAGTGTGGACAGAGACTCTTCACGCTTCGTTTTTTAGCCACACATAGGCTACACGTGAAATTATAAATGTTAGGTAAAACAGTAAAACATTATATATTATGTATATACTGAATTGGTTCGGCTTTGTCCCCGACAATGCCAATTATTTTGTTAGAGATCATGCGATACAGCATAGCATTTTTTAATAGCCGCTACATCCGTAATCTGCAATGTTTCCTCCCGGCTCACCATCATCGCGCCAACTTGTGAAGCTTCGAAGCAGAAATTTTGCTTCAACTTCTTTTTTTTTTTGTAATCAAATTATTTTAGTTGTTTGATTAATCGTTTCAGCCCTATTTGCATGTGAAAATTTCACTATTGCTGCTGTATACTGTAGCTATGGATCTGAGCGAGGCTTTAAAGCACCCCTTCTGCCCGAGGAGTTTTCATCCAATCGGGCTGCTCACCTGTCGTAAGGGATGCTGTAATAGGCTCAGAAGTGACGTCCCCTTGTATTGTGATTAGGCTGACGGTGTACTGAGTGGCCGGAAGCAGCCCTTGCACTAGCGACCTCGTCTTGGAGCCGTCCAGGGTCACCTTAGAGGTGTCGGTGCCATCAGCAGAACTGTAGCTGAGGATGAAGACGTCAGCCGGCGGTGCCGGTGAGCTCCATGCCACCAGCACTGAGTCGGAAGTCACCTCAGACAAGTAGAGGTGGGAAACGGGCCTGATCCCTGGAGGAATATGGATTAAATGTCACGGGAGAGTCGCCAAGTAGGCCAAGAGCAGGGAAAAGTGAAGAAATAAATAAGGTGTCGTCAAAGATGGAAATGAAGAAGCCATGGTGGTGATGGATGAATGGAAGCGGCTCATGAAAATAGCCTTGGGTGCGATCTTCACCGGGCGGACTACAGAGTCATGTGGGCGCGATGATTTAATCACTCATGAAGAGGAGAGGCTAATTGGATTATGTGCCATAAAGATGAAGTTGTGATAGGATTGATCACAAAAAGAAATGGAAAAAGTGATGATGGTGGCAGATTTTGCTGTCAAAACATATGACTTAGACAGCTAATGATGAAGTGAATGAACATGAAGCAAAAAAGTAAGATGGATCGAGTTTAGACGGCTGCTTCCAGTAACCACATATTTACTGTACATTCCACATGAAGATTATATTGTTGTGCATTCATTCATTCATTTTCCTTGCTGCTTATCCTCACTCGGGACGCGGGCATGCTGAACCTTCTCCCAGCTGACTCTGGGCAAAAGGCAGGATACACCCAGAACTGGCCACCAGCCAATCGCAGGGCACACATAAACAAACAAGCATTCGCACTCACATTCACACCTACGGCAATTTATAGTCTTCAATTAACCTACCATGCATGTTTTGGGGATGTGGGAGGAAACCGGATAACCCGGAGAAAACCCAGGCAGGCACGGGGGAGAACATGCAAACTCCAAACACGTGAGGCCGAATTTGAACAGAACTGTGAGGCGGTTGTGCTAACCAGTCGGCCACCACGCCGCCCTATATCGTTGTGCATCTGACAGCTATTTATGCTTGAACAAACAGAAAAATCAAGCTTTTGAAGCTGCAGTTCAAGAGAAAATCCCACATTTTAAATTAAGATGCGTTCTCTTGGGCACAGATAATTAGCTGTTACTAGTGAAGTGGATGAAAAGATGACATCCAATTAACTTTTTTCATCCTCCTGATCCTCCATCTTATCATCATGTCATCCCACCGAATGCCCAAAGGTTGGAGCGACACGGAATGATGAAGTCACTCATCACAATGATGATGATGATGATGTTGGAGACAACTGCAACGGCTATCGTGAAGAATGAAAAGATCAAGATGAGGATGATGAGAGGAAAAGTTCTCAAGTGCATCATTTTGATGCTGAAAAGTTACATCATGCTTCTTTTATAACTAAAAAATAATCACTGCTGGTGGAGATGGACAGGAAATCCATCAGAAAGAAGGATTATGATGGACCATGCAAATGAAATTCCCAGGGGAAAAAAAACAAGGCAGAAGATGAAGAAATGGGGCATGACTGAAGAAACCAACACATGTATACGTTAAGATGAAAAGCCCCATTGCAAATAGGGACTATGCAAACCCAGCTCATTAGCAGGCTTCAATATTTTAGATCTACTAATAGTTTTCTTCTCATTTTTTTATTTAAGCATGATTCACCACTGGACTCTCCAGTTCCTTTTATCCCCACATGTACTGATATTTAGGAGTTTTTAAAGAATCTGTTTACAAAACAGAAACATAATAGTGGTACACACATGCCGCTAATCAGGCTGAATTTGAACATTGCCCCCATCTCTTCGATCAGCAAAGGCCTGATTGTCGAATGTCAACAAAAGAGCTATTATCCACTGGGGTGTATTAAGATTTAGGTTTTCCAGTGAGGTCCCACAATTATAAATGTTAAACCTGTTCCACATTTGGAATGGGAAAATCCTAATGTGTGTGATCAACACAAGTTTTGCCAATCGACAGATTTTGTGACTGGGACATGAAACGGAATATAGCCAACTAGAAAGCTGGCTGAAACTCGCACGTGTATAGACAATATAACATGTCTAATAAGGCATTCACCACAATAAAAATGACAAGGAGAAGAGCTATCCACTGCACTGTAGTTACAAGAAAAGCCAACACTGAGCCGCATACTTGCGAATCGTTATTCGGAAATTCACAGAATTTTCCTTTGGTGCCATTTTGTGGCATCTTCAGATTAAGAGACCAAGTTGAAGTAAGGATAAAAGTGCACTTTGTCAGTCCATAGCTTTGTTCAATTAGACAAAAAAAGTGCTTTGTTGCCATCTTGTGGCATCCACAGGCAATTACAAACCTTTTTGGGCAGGTGTCAATTACTCTCAGATTTTCACTATTCGCGTAAGGGCTCGCTCCCTATTGTACAGTCCACTCTTTATTCTCCGTCCTGTCTAGTTATGTGGCACAGCGCTGCCTCTCACAGGTCAGTCTTGGTACTACATCGGTTTCACCATTAGGTATGTGAATTGATAATTAGCCAAGCCAATTCCTTCTTGATTTTTTATTATTCTTAATGAATGAGCGAATTAAATAATACAAATGATATATGATATCACTGATGTCATTATAAATGTATACTGTATATCATAATCAATGAAATGTTTCTACATATTAGAAGAGGTCACCCTTTTGATTAACTTAAAGGTTTGAAAGTGTTGTAAGTAGCACTGGTATCTTTTCACATGAAACACTGCCAGACTTCAGAGTGCTTCTGTCTTGACACCATATGGGAAAAGTTCTGAACCAAAATACACTTCAAGCGTGTGACGACTCATTTGCGAATGTAAGAGGAATCGATAAGCGGAATCGCCAGGCAGGCAAACAAACAATACCTAGGAATCAAATTTTTGATTCCCATCCTTACTCGCCATTGTCAGAGGAGACATCGTCGTGTGTGGTGTGCTGTGTGGGTCATCTATAGTACATCACAAACTTTAAGAGTAATAAGAACACACTTGCCAATTTTTTCCTCGCCATGTGTGGGGTATCTCACGTTTTAAAAATCGGTACGGGTACCGATACAGGCACCTCGCTTCAGACTATACTTCACTTTTACCTGTGAAGGCATCTATGGAAGCCACGTTGCTCTGCTGTCTGCCTCTCTTGGCTGCCACAGTGATAGTGTATTCCGTGCCCGGCTCCAGGTCTGTCAGAGTGGTAGTGGTTTCATCTCTAGGGACAGTCAGCTGGAACACAAAGAAAACTTGAGTTAAATGACAATAACGCACAACGGTATACTCCTTCCTGTTCATTTAAAAGGAGATTCTTAAGCCATATTTGAGAAGTGTTCGCCATTCTCATGGTTCACCTCAGTAGACACGCCTGAAGATGATGTATAGGTGACTTTGTAGAAGTCAATGGGGCCCTGGACCGTGCCCCACACCAAGGTGATGGTGTTGTCCGTAGATGCTGTGACAGTTAGATCCATGGGCACGTCCAGACCTGGCACAATGGAGAAACAAAGACATACCTGTTAAAATTGATGTTAGAAATGTCAATGTGCAAATACATGATACTGTTTGCAACCCTGTACCTGATAAGCAGCCATGGAGATGGATGGTAATATATTTAAGAGTGGTCAATTACAAGAAATGCATTGTCTTTGACCAAGCCAAGTTGAGTGTTCAGGGTAAAACAAATGTCTAAAATTGTGCAAACCCGCGGCACGGTGTCCGACTGGTTAGCGCGTCCGCCTCACAGATCTGAGGACCGGGGTTCAATCCCCGGCCCCGTCTGTGTGGAGTTTGCATGTTCTCCCCGTGCCTGCGTGGGTTTTCTCCGGGCACTACGGTTTCCTCCCACATCACAAAAACATGCATGGTAGGTTGATTGAAGACTCTAAATTGCCCGTAGGTGGGAATGTGAGTGCGAATGGTTGTTTGTTTATGTGTGCCCTGCGATTGGCTGGCAACCAGTTCAGGGTGTACCCCGCCTCCTGCCCGATGATAGCTGGGATAGGCTCCAGCACGGCCGCGACCCTGGTGAGGAGAAGCGGCTCAGATAATGGATGGATGGATTGTGCAAACCTTCATGCATGACTACGTAGGACGTTAGCCTATCTTACAGCAGCTGAGTTTAAGTGTATCAAAGGATTAAATTTAGGTGTGTTTCTCGCTTTTTGCAGTGATCGAAAGCCAAACCATAAAAATTGTGATTTCCTGGGGATAAAATGAATGTTTATCCTGGGAGGGGAAAAAGGCTGCTATAGCCCATCTCCTGAACACACTCTTATGTCACAGAAAGGACCCCTACATCCTCTAATGCACATAAAGCATTCACACCGTGACGTCTTTCCAATTCACGCGAACACAAACGTGATGAAAAGGAGCTGCAGTCGCGGGTTTAAGCTTCAAAGTTACAGGTCAGTAATTCTTTTCTTGACATAAGAGGATGCGTTGGATGATACACTTTCTGCTTTGAAAGCATTTTTTTTTTAAACACATCTGCATCAATACAAACAGACTACTCATCTGCTTTTTGTACTCTAAACTGCAGTAAATCAGTGACTGGGACAACAAAATCAAATATTTGGCATTACAAATACAATTTCTATTTTGTGTCATTGCAGTTTAGAAGCTGATGATTGAAACGCCAATCCTTAATGTTCATCTATTTATGCGTCAGGAGATTAAGACACTGAACAAAAAATGTTAATTGGATGATCCTTTGTGCTTTCGCAACTCACTTAAATGGAATGACTAGAGCAGCTCAAAGAGGATACTCAAAACAGAAAGATCATCTGGATAATTGAGGCATAGTATTGAAAAAACACATTCAACGTTTACAGTAAGTACAACAGGAGTGCCTGACAGCTGACAAAATATGTGGTCTTTAATTCCATATCAGTCCATATCATTAAAAAAGAAAACTATAGAAAAATAGGAAAATATCCATCGAAGATGTTTTGACTAGTGCTGGCACATACAACATTTTCTTGCAAAAAAAAGATGTGGTGTTTAGTTCCCCTTTAAAGGGTATGGTGGGTGGGTCTGGAGCGTATCCCCCGCAAAAACCTCATGCAGTACATTGACTTTGTGTCAAACTACAATTTGGATTTTAGCCCTATTTCACACTAATAATAGATAGTCACTAACCCGTTCTGGCGTTCATAGTGGCCGATGTGCTCTGGTTACTGCCTCTCATGCCAGAAATGCCAATACCGTACTCTGTGCCAGGCAGTAGGTCTGAAACAAAGTGAATGAATTAACGTCAACCATAGAGATGGACAAGCAATCATAAGGGAAACACAAAACGCAGAAAGAGAGGGAGAGTGATTATTTTCAAGAACAAATCAAAGCATCGATTGCACAAGATAACGCACACTTCCAATTCCCTTGCCTCCAATACACCCAAGGGACAACACGTATCTGGACAAATACAATCAGTAGTGGCCAGCCAAGCAGCCAACCTGGCGTGTTGCACATTTACCTCAGTACACAATAGATGAGCTTGGATAATGCAAAAAAGAAACAGCAAAATCTTTGTGCAAAGGACCCTCGGGTTTGTTGATGACAATTTCTCTACACTTACCGGTGAGAGTGGCCTTTGTGGTGTCTCCCTCATTTCTTGGTACAATGACCTTTTCGTATTGATCACCTGCCAGTGTGCTGTACACCACCTGGTAGGCTTCCACCTACATGCGCACATAATTAGGTATATTAAAACTATGGATCACGCTCAATGTTTATTTTCAGTTAAAAATGGAAGGAACACTCCGAGCCAACAAACACACACACAAAGAGATTATATTGCCTGGTAGCAAATATAGTGGAACCTTTTAAAGGGGGCATATTATGGAAAGATGACATTTAAATATATATATTTTTTGTATACAAATACTTGGGTCTCAGAAGTGCCTGCCCACGCATCAAGTATTAAATTACAAAAACAAGTAAATCTTTTGTTATTATGCCTTGTTCTTAAAATTAGTCTGTGAGCCCGAGAAAAACCACCAATCAGAGAAAGAAGGTGTGACTGAGGACGTGTCAATCGTTTGCTTTGTACTCACGGGCTCACTCAAAGCAGGCACACCCCAATGGCCTTGTGCTGACCTCTGATCTTGGGTTTCAGGAGTTTACTGAAACTATGGCGGGATATCCACCCCGAAAAATTAAAAAATGCAAATGTGAAGGGACCTCAGGCAGCTGAGAGGATTCAGAAGCAACACACAAACCACCAACATTTCTGCTTGAGAGGTAAGTAAATCACCTCTTTTAGATGTTTTATTGTACATTCCATAAAATAAAACTTCAAACCGATAGCATTTAGTGTTACAGTAACACACATTAGAAATAAGTCAAGCTATGACTGTCGCAGCCGTGGCTAACTTAGTATTGCTAACGCTGCTATTTTGCTGAAGCTGAATATGCAATCTCTCTGAATTAGAAAATTGCACTCTTGCATGTTAGTGAGGGGCGTGGCTTGAGTGGGAGGAGGGTTGACTGAAGTGAGGCTCCATTCAAATCAGTGTTAACACTACAAACGCCCCTTTAAGCCGAATGCCACCTTTTGAAAAAATATAATTTGACCACCACATTTGGGGAAAGCTCTACAATATGTCTCAAAAAACGCAAACCACCACAATGTCAGCTGAGAGTTTTCGTGTGACAAAACGTTTAATGAGTGAAATGTGTGGGAAGCATCTGTGACACAAATCACCTGCGCATGACACCTTAGACATTTGTTATAATAGGAAAGATTAATTTAAGACAGTTAATCTTTCCTGTAATTACTGTTACTGTGGTCTGATAATTGTTTTAAGAATGATAAAATATGACTTAAAAATTAGTTACTGAACTAAACGTTTTACGATGGCAATTTTATGGCCATTATTTATTATTATTTATTTATTTATTTAGTTTTTTTAAAGGTTGTTTTTTTAATGTTGCGTTTACTCTCTGCAGAATCATGAGGCAGTTAATGATTGAAACTACCACTGAGACTGAGAATGGGTAATTATCTCCAGTGATCCCCATTGGACTCAGTACTGCTAAAGAGCTCAGGGACTTTTTAAAGATTAGAGTGAAACATTCTGGAACATCAGTTGTGCAAACTGTGTTGATTATTTTAATATATACCCCCCCCCAAAAAAATTAGTCAAAAGCTTAGCCTTGCTTTGGATTTGAGTGAGTACAGGGGGTCTTTGCTTCATGTTCAGAATCAGAATCATCTTTCTTTGCCAAGTATGTCAAAAACACACAAGGAATTTGTCTCCGGTAGTTATAGTAGCCGCTATAGTATGACAACAGACAGTCAATTGACAGAGAATATTTTTGAGACAATCAGACATTGAGAAAAAAAGTCACTGAGCTGGTTGTTGGTTGAAGTAGGAGTTTTCCCGATGTTTATTATTACAATAACATCAATGCCAACTTTGGTTAGCCTGTCTAAGGCGTTTCATATTATATGTTAACATTAAGCTCGTTTGTTAGTCAATTTGAGTTTTGGTTGAACAATTTGGTGTTTAACTAAAAAAATATACATATATATGAATTATTTTATGTCTACTACAGCGTATCAGGGTCACTTCGTGAGAAAAAAAAGCTGCAATGTGATTTAAAGTTGTCATGACGACATTTAAAGTCGTAGCAACAGAGTCTCACGTGAACGCCGGTTGTGCCGTGTGGCCACGTACTATTATCACTGTTCACAATCCTGAAATGTCGGAAACCGAGGCCCACCAGTCGCTGGTCAAAGCTACAGTATGTCGCTACGACAGCTCAGCGCTCAGTGAAATTACCTGCGCCTCGCTGTTGTCCCATTCCAACTCCAAGGTGGTGGAGGTCTTGGAGAGGAGACGCAAGTTCTTGGGGGCGTCGATCTCTGAGAAGAACGATAAAGCTGACAATGTTGGGGAAACTGAGACCAATTCTCAGGGAGAGTGAACAAGCAGACATCAACACTGTAATCACTGTCAGAAACACATGCAGTATGCTACAATCATTGCTACATGCATGCAATAACAAGTTCAACACAGCATAATATCCGGTGTGCAAACTTTATGGGACTCTGCCATATGACCTTGAACAGCATGGTACAGCAGGCCATATGTCATCAGCACTTCTATTCCCAGAGGCAGGCTCAGGATAGCATGCACCATGATTACAACATCTGCTTGCTGTCAGCCCTCACCAGTTGTAAATTCAATGGAAATGGAACCGCTCGCGTTTCCGTTCCTCACTCCGCTCACGGACACCTCGTAACGGGAACCGGGACGAAGGACCTTCACAACAAAGTAGGAGCGATTGGTTATTTTAGAGCAGGTGTGGGCAAACATTTGTACTCAAGGGCCACATTTGAGTTTTAAAACAGATAGCAGGGCCTAGTCATTTGTAGAGGAGGTTAAAAATTAACATAAAAGTTAAAATGTGCATCTGAAATAGTCTATTTCTACTGTATTATTTATAATTAACTACATTATAATTAATCAACAAATTATTTTAAAAAAAAGCTAAATGTATATGGTCCCTGTCATGCCAAATCCTCGCATCTCCAAAATAACTTCTCTTCGCGAAATAAAAAAAACACTATCTTCCTTACATCTTATAATACCTTATATATTGCTATCATATACTTTTGTGCACTAACATCAACACAACAGCACCTAATGTTGTCAAGTTTGACGTTCATTTATGTTTCATCGTTCATTTATCATGCTGTCATTGATTGTGTATATCCACTTGTTTCCAATTATTCAACAGAATAACAGCTATGTGTTCAACTTTAACAGGTTGAGATTTCATACTGAGTAAGTAAATTTGGAACTAAATTGAGACAAGATCATCATTTAAGTTTTTCTACTTTTTGTGACAATTGTAACGTGTCAGTAAAGGTTGGGAAACACTGAATTATTCAAATTTTTACTTTATTGCATGAGTACAATATTATATCATTATTATATATTAATATTTAGTAATGTTCTTGTGTTATGTAAAAATAAAGAAAGTAACCAATTATTATTATTATTATTATGACATTAATGAATTCCTTTTAATTAACAATTTTAGGAAAAACAAATGCCACTCACCTGCAGGGTATACTGGCTGAGCGTAGGCTGGAGGCGAAAGGTAGTGCGTGGGCCCTCGCCTCCCACGAGGCCGTAACGCAACACAATCTGATCAATTTTGGCTTTCGGCGTGGTCCACTCTAGGAACGCTACCGTGTCAGACACATCGCGCACAGCCAGCTGAGTGGGGCCGTCGATCACTGCAAAACAAAGACGTTGGCACCAATTAGACAATGCTTATCGACCAATGGTGACATTTATACCAAGTATTTAGTGTGTGATTGTGGTAATTGGGTCGATTAGTGAAAAACTTGTACATACTAAGCCAAGCCACTGTATAAGTGCAAATCAAAGTATCAGAATTTAGTAAAAAAGCACATTCACTTTAGTTTAATTAAAACATTTTTAACTCATACATGATACAGATGCTATTCTATTTAACTGTAAAGACTTTTTAATTTTATTTCAAACGAGGCATCTATTTCGGCAGAGGTGTTTACTTCTTTCAAATGAACAATGAACCTTCTAAAGTCCCTGTAAAACAAATATAAATTTGCCTTGTACATTTGACACGACAGAGAAGGGTGTTGTTAACAACCCTGCCAAATTTGAATGATCGCACAGTAAATAAAATAAAGCTTCAAAATCGCAAAAAAATTAAGCCATCGTCTCCGCTCTCAAACGCTGTGGGCGTGGCCACTGAATGCACTCAAACCACTCTACGCTGAACAGTCAACTGTGAATCAAATACTACTACTTCGGCCTAAAAAAAATTATGCTACTTCATCGAGCACCTTTGCTGTGTTTGAGCTGCGAAAATATATTTACGCAAAGCTGCCGGTGGCTGAAATACAGTATATCTCACCAGTCCATCGTGGGGCTTTTCCGCGCCGTGACAACGAGGCACTCTAAAGTGGCCACACCGGTTGTGAAGCCCTTGTCCAAACACTGGCTGTGAAATCTGACTTTTTTTGCTTCTTGAAATCGTTCTTTTTTTCTGTTTTTTGTCCGTGCTCTGCGTGACGTGCATACAGCCAACAACAAGGCGCTCTAAAGCAGCCACAGTAGCGGATTATCCAAAGGGAAGATGTATTTTCAGAGCTAGCTATGCCGACATGTATTATTCACACTTTAGTGCAATCTAATGAAAGGCTAATCTAATGAAAGTGCAATATGTGTCTGATCATAACCTGTGCAATAACCGAACAGTATATTAAAATATGGTCATTCTCCCAAAAGTGAACACTTGTATATTCTGTAAATGAATTTTTTTCCCCCCAATAATTGTGACTTTATATGTCTTCTTCTTTGTTGACCTCAACGCTGCAAAATGGGAGATGCCGAGCTGATTTTTCATTGTTGCTGTGACAGTGACAATAAAGCTCTATTGTATTCTATCATATTCAAACTGCACCTCTCAATCACGCCGGATAACCAATGACATATCTTAAAAATAATTTTTATTGTTTCTCATGTAATATTTTAATTTCTTGAGATGGTGAATTTTGGGCTTTCAATAGCTGTAAACTATGATCATAAAAATCTTAAAACAAATAGAATAACAAAATATTTCACCCTGTGTTTAGTGAATCTATACAGAGTTTCAGATTTTGTACTGCACTACTAAAATAATTGAACTGAAACTAACTGAAACAACCTTTTCCATGTTATTCGAACTTACTGAAATGGACCTGTACTTTATTAAGACAGATTTGACATTTGGAGAATGGAGCAAATCTTTTCCAAGGTGTCAATTTGAGAGTAACCATTCTGTGCTGTGACGGCACTTTTATTCTTGCGCGTTGACCCGTGAGGGAACTCAAGTGAATGGCATGTTTCACAGAATGTACAAAAAAGGGAACCACACTCTCTTTCAAAGAATTTCTTTGCGCTTTCTGGGTGAAAAAAAGTTGGACACATTGTAGGTCCATCTTCTTTCTTGATGGAGTCACAGTTGGGCCCCTGGGGCTCGTCCTAGAAAAAGAGCCTGAGCCAGACAACAGCCAAGAAGAATCTCCCCCTGGTTTTTACATCGGACACCTCATCCTCCTGTAGTTCCGAGGTCTCCGAGGAAGAATAAATCTTTCTCATAAATAACAGAGTGCCTTCAAATTTGTCTTAACCCTCTTACGTTAACCAATCAGGTATCCAAGAAATATTAATGAGCTAGCAGCATGAATTATTTATCAACACTTAATTATACGATCATGACTTGAACAAAGTCTTAAAAGGATATTGATGGTGTCTGGACTACAGTCATGAGAGTCTGAAATTTGATGAACAACTTTTCAATTGAATCTATTCGAAATGCATTTATGAAGCCAGCTGGATGAGGAGTCAGCGTGATACATCATTGAGACAGAGGCAGCTCATCAGTCTCTGTGTGTGTAATATTTAATATTAATATATTACTACCTTTGCTGGCAGTGAATGTGATTTGTAACTTTGTTTTAAAAAGTAGCAGTTGCAGCTAGATATCTGATCCACGGGTAATGTAGGCATGTAAAAAGTAGGCGATTGGGGGGGGGGGGGAACGGTTCGCCAGTCAGTCACAGGTCACGTCCATCCAATCTTCCAGTTTTCATACAATTTATTCGGATTGGTAAGTGAGCTGGACAACAGTCAATTACAGGGCGCATATAAACAAACAACCACTCACACACTATCACACCTATAGAATATTTTGTCTTTAATGCACAGAGTATTCATATTTTTGGAATATGGGAGGAAGTCGGAGTATCCGTACAGTACAATAAATCTTATTAGATTATTATGTTTAGTTTATCCATCCATTCATCCATTTTCTGAGCCGCTTCTCCTCACTAGGGTCGCGGGCGTGCTGGAGCCTATCCCAACTATCATCGGGCAGGAGGCGGAGTGCACCCTGAAATGGTTGCCAGCCAATCGCAGGGCAATGTTTAGTTTATATTCATGTATATTAGTATTAGTATACATTAAGTAATCATTTTAATTAATGACTAATTCAATTATTACAAGTGTTACTTTAGGGCAAAATTACAACATATTCTTGGACTTCAATCACGTATTTTACATCAAGAAACAGAAAATCTTATTACATTTTTATTATTATCATGTTTATTTTACATTCATGTTTGTACAGTATGGTGTAAACATTTTAAAAGTGTACTGCATTGTTGTATATAAAATAACTGAGGTGTATTACATACTGAAAACAGCCGTTGTTGCATTTATGTTGACGAAATGGATGGCGGAAAACTTAAAATGGGTTGAAGCAACCGGTAGCATTAATTTGTGTCGTATATCAAGCTGTCTGCATCAGATTTTTTACGTACGTGTCGTGACGGCAGCGGTAAAGGGCTGACTGCGACCCTGATCCCTGAGCGCCACCAGGTTCACTGTGTACTCCTCGCCTGGTCTCAGACCAGTTTGTAAAAAGGATGTGATGGTGCTGGGCAGCTGGGCTGTCATCCCGCCGTCATTGTCCTGAGAAAGAAAAAAAAAAACAGAACATACTGTAGATTAGAAGGGCCACATGGGATTGATTGGCATACAAAGCCAACCTGTGTTGGTTGTCTGATAATTCACCTATTCGCTGGGGGGGAGGGGGGGGGGTATTATAATAACAGTATTTCTTTGCTTGCTTTCTGGTGGCATCTTGGTGCTGAAGTGAGTTGAGGAGCCGAATTCAGACAAAAGTAGTAATTTGCCGCTAGGGATGGGAATTGAAAGAAATGAATTTGTTTTCGATTCCAACCCAACTGCACTTAAGCTTCTTTAATTACAGATTTTCACAATTGCTAAAATACTAAATTCTGTTCTCTGACCTCTGTGGTTTTCCATTTTTCAAATCCAATACTCTTGTCAAAATCTTAAACATGGTTCAGGTAGTTGGACTCAAATTGTAAAACTCATCTGCTGTTTTTTTTTTTTTTTTTTGCAAAATCTCAAACACGTTCTCAGTCATTGAACACATTTAACACTGAAAAACTTGTGTTGCAAAACAGTAAACATTGGCAGCAAACTGTGAACACAACTTCATCACAGCTTTTATCTTTTACACAAAACAATTCAAAATTGAACGCTCAAGTTTCTATAAATGTGATCAGACTAATTGGGCATGATCAAATATTGTTGTAATGTTGTTTTACTCTGCTGTCTCCAGCCAAGTCGGCATTGCAAATGAGAATCTGTTCTTAGTTGCGTCACCCGAATGAAAAAAAGGTTAAATAAATGAATACAATCCAGTTCACAGTATACAGGTGGGAAATGCGCTTCTCTCATGCCTTGGATAATGTGGCTAACGAATGCTCTGTGGTGAATCTATTTTTACTCGTATGAATCAGATTTGTGCCGAAATAAAAATAAAAAATGACACAAAACTTTTTAAATTGCAAACAAAAAACAAGACTATCAAACAAACCTTGAATTGCAAGCAAAAAAAAGAGAGATTGAGAGATATAATCTAACTTAAGCAAAAAAAAAAAAAAAATACTGTTATTACTTGCAATGACAATATTTGCATATGTGCTCCCTGACTTTGTGCTCACTTCCAATCTTTGTGCTTTGTCCTCGTTGGCTAATTCGTTTTGATTGACAGCTAATGCCCCCGGATGTGATTTCTTTTTATTTTTTTTTGTGTCACACTGAGCAGAGCCAGCGACAAGAATGCAAGATAACATTTTCAATCACCTGAATGAAGTGTATCTATCAAAAACATTATTTTGTCAATGCTGTACTAGGTAAAAGTGATTTTGTATGTTAGTAACATGTTAGAAGCACACAGCCACAATTTATCTATAATTTAGCAGCTAGTAACCGTTAGTTATATTGCTAATGTTAGCTACCATACCGACTCGTACGTACTGTATACTATATGGCCATTGGCCACATTTCTTCATCAATTAATGAAGACCTGAGAATTATATTCCTAAATAAAATTCAACACTTATAACCAGTATGGCTTAAAGACGGACTTCGTATAAAAAATAAGCACAAATCCAAAATAACTTGATTATATACAATATCTACGTTTAAAGTTAACCAGTCTTTTTTACTAGGTGTTGACTAAAAGAAAATAATTACAGATAAAGACAGTTTTCCTTTCTATAGTCTTCGGGTTATTTCAATATTAAATTTGCATTCATATCAACATGAAGTTGAGTTACAAATTAATTTTGTTCCATGACCCTACTCATAACTCAAAACACCGGTATTACAAATCATCTTCCCACATTTAAATAATTGGATATTCCAATACAATATACCAGCCCCCAATAAAACACAGACAACAATTTTTTTTTACCGCTTATCCTAACTTGGCCTATCCCAGCTATCTGGCTATACCAGGCGGGGTACACCCTGAACTGGTCGCCAACCAATTGCAGGGCACATATAAACAAACAACCATTCGCACTCACATTCACACCTACGGGCAATTTAGAGTCTTCAATTAACCTACCGTGCATGTTTGTATGTGACGTGTAACATTTCAGCAAATCACTTATTTCAATGTTTTGCAACACGGTAGCTTAGTAATTAGTATAGCTTTGCCATAGTCTTCTCATATCCACTCCACGTCCTCCCTTTGTGACACTTTTGTATGAAGCATGGTAAGAACTATAGCCTATTCGTTACCATGGAGGCAATGATCAGTAACACTGATCAATACAGTGACACCGGACGCAAAGAGAACTTTCGCACCAAGCAGCTGGTCAATGTGGACACAACGGTAATGTCAGAGGCTGGATTTTTTTTCCCAATATCTGGAACAATCAGTGTTACAGTTAAACACAAATAGTTACATTTGTGCACTTGCAATCAATTTGAAAACTTTAGACAACAAACCGCAAAATTACAAAGACCACAAAAAAGGCCACTCGACGATAAAAGGTCTCTGAACTTTCAAAGTTCCAAGTTTTACATCGCTCAGCCAGCATTATCTTGATGCATATGTATCACAAGCTGTTGGGATGTACAGGCAACAACATGATGCAAAATACCCGGCGCTTGCTATTTTTTCTCTTTCAAGGGTGACAGGATGAGTCACAACATGCAATATGAGCTGTGTTTAAGCCACAAGCATCATTTAACACAACTTCACGTTCACAAAGACATTACATAATGGAAAGACTTTATTATAAATTGTGATCTTTGAACTGTTTTCAAGAGCAACTCAAATTCTTCAGTCAAACATTTTGATGCTATTGTTGCTAAGTACAGTATTTTCCAGGCGGGTTTGTATTAAAACAGTGACTTAACACAGGAGGAAGCTGCCGAGAAAACAAGGGGGGTGCGGCATATACAGTATTGTGTACAGTAGACGGAATAAATCTTGCCTACAGTGTACATTTTGAGACGACCGACCAATCGCGATAACGCTTGTTGATGATATCATTGTATCTTCCTTTGTGAAAATGGATACAAGCACACATGACCAAGGAGCTCGAAGCAGTTTTGTTGGGGTAAAAAATTTGTTTTATTTGTACATCCATGTCAAAAAGCCATGTAGCCTCCCTGCTTTCCCAACTGCTCCAGAACTACCGCAGGAATGCTAGGCACTAATCTAACTTCCTCTAAATCCACACCCGCTATGGATTGCAGCTAGATGGCTAGCAAGCGGGACTAAACACTCTCCTTCCATTGTGCGGAGCCCGCTCCTCTCTAAGTCACTAATCAACGCCTCCAAGTATGCGAATAAGCTACACTTCTAAATGAGAACGAGGAGTAAGTAACAGGAAAAGACGTGGTAACCGATAAGCTAATGTAGCGAACAGAAACATCAGAAGACTTTTGAGATTTGCACAATAAACATTTGTAGAAATTGTTTTTGTTCTTTTATTTATTTATTTTAATCAATTTAGCTTTGACTTTACAACCTATTTAGAAATACTGTACTTCCATTATAATTTTTATATTTAATTTTATATTGTGATATATACAGTATAAACGAAGGAATTCAATTAAAACTGTGATATGAATTTCAGGCCACACCGCCTAGCCCTACAGGAAACTCTTTAGTTTAAATGTTTTGTCAAAACTTGGAGGCACGATCAGCGTCACAGTTCTGAGGACCGGGGTTCAAATCCGGCCTCGCCTGTGTGGAGTTTGCATGTTCTCCCCGTACTGCGTGGGTTTTCTCCGGATACTCTGGCTTCCTCCCAAATCGCCCAAAATATTTTTTATTGAAGACTCTAAATTGCCCGTAGGTGTGAATGTGAGTGCGAATGGTTGTTTCTTTGTATGTGCCTTGCGATTGGCTGGCGACCAGTTCTGGGTGTACCCCGCCTCTCGCCCGAAGATAGCAGGGATAGGCTCCAGCACACCCTATTGAGGATAAGCAGTATGGAAAATGAATGTCAAAATTCACGACTAACTGAAGTGGTCTAATGCTAATTACTTATGCATGTCCACATGCCCATAATCGATTGATTGGTTGAAAAGGTACATAAACCTGAACCACTTTGAAGTACATGTGTGCTAGCAAATGTCACGTCTGCTGTAGTTGCACAACGTGAGGTTCACCCCTCTGTAAAAGGCAACAAATGAGTCAAGTGTTTGCATAAGCAAAGGCTTTAACGCATATTTCCATTAGGAGATTGTCAAAATTCACAATCCCCCATTGCTGGATTAAATCCACAGGGGTGGCAGGACTTCAAACTCCTAATGTGATTTCCCTCACGGCTGCGAAAGTGCAGAAAGACTGGTGGTGGGTGGGAAGTGAGGGCCGCTTGCAGGGAAAAGAGGAAAGCAAAAGAGGTGAAGGAGGATGGAGGTTACCTCTGGGGCTAGGCGGCAGAGATCACAGCGAGGAGGTGGAAAATGGAGAGTAAAAATGGGATGGAGGGATGAGTGGGGCGTTGAATGTTACTGGAAAGAGAGAAAGAGGGCAGCACCATGAAAGACTGGATGTGGAGAACACAGACGGGAGCACTAAAAGCAATAAAATCAAATTAGGAGGGACTCTGCTTTTTGATTTAGAAACATTCTACATTTAAAGGGGCTTGAAAGAAATACCCCCAAAAAAAGGATATCGTCAGATTTAGAACTTGGAAACCAGTCAAACCAAAGCACATCTCCCCCAGAGGAGACCTTAAAGGAGAAAAACCAATTACTGTGAGAGGGCTGAGATTAAAGTGGCCAGAGTACCTGAGTTTACCGCCAGATTTAGATGGAGAAAGGTTTTTGATTACTGGCTTTGAACCCGGGCTGACTATGGTTTAACAAAGGGTTATGCTCTCAAAGGGGTTTACTGGATCATCCTTTTAATAGCCAATAAGCTTCATACAATCCGACAGTCTAATTCAAAATAGACTGAATTGGGCAAAACCAATGCATTCCCATATTTTGCTCTCTAATGCTGTATGGATGCAAAACTCATTTTAATGACAATGCAGCCATTTTGTATTATTTTTCATGAATCTCATCAAAGCTCCTCATTAAGGTCCTCGTCTTTCTTTCCGTCGGAGGGAGAACAAACTTATGTTGTTGCAATTAAAAGAAAAATGCTGGTCACATTTGTTAAAACTGTCGGTAGTACCTGACAGTATATGAGGAAAACAATATGTGAAAAAAAAATCTGCCCTCTCTGGCCCCCTTTTGTGCCTCTAACCCAGTGATTTCCAACCTTTATGGAGCCAAGGCATATATTTTACAATTGAAAATCTCACAGCACACCAACAAACAAATATGGCACAAAAAGTGGATACATTTTGTACAATTACTGTATGCACTTCCTGCTATCTAATAGAAGAGCATTTCTTTGTTCTGTCTATCACTATGCCTCACTGGCATAAATAGATGAATAAACATACATTATTTCTTGGAAATAAATAATTTTTTGAGCAATTAAGTACAATTTTATAATTTCCCACGGCACACCTGAAGAGCGCTCGCGGCACACTAATGTGCCCCGGCACACTGGTTGGGAATCCTTGCTCTAACCTGTTTTTTTTTTTTTTTTTTTTTTCAGAAACCACCACGTTTGAAGAAAACAACCAATCAGATATGAGGGATGTGACTGATGAGGTGTCAATCATTTGGAGTGCACTCGCGGGCACACTCAAAGCGAGCACATCCCCGCCGCCTCACACTGACCTGTTCTTGCTCTTCACAAGCATTACTGAAACTATGGTGGAATATCCACCTCTGGAAAAATAAAAAAATGCCCATCCATCATTTGCCAATAATTGGATATAAGACTAGCAAACAGAAGTAGAGCTAGGTGACCTCAGGCACCTGGGAGGATTCGTATGTGATGCGGAATTAGCAAAATTTCTACTCGAATGGTACGTTTATCATCTCGTTGATTTTTAATCAACTGCACATTCCAAAAAAATCTAATTTCCAATTGATAACATTTTACGTCATAGTAACACACCATTAGGAATAATTCAAGCTACCAATGTGGCAGCCGTGGGTAACATTGGCTTGTTTACAGTGCTAATGCTAGCTTAGTATTGTTAGCGCTGCTATTTTGTTGAAGCTGAATATGCGTTCTCTTTGACTATTTATCACGACTACGCACTTTTATAATCGCATTCCATTATGAATGGAATGCGATTATAAATTCTTAAGTCTATATCTTTGGATATAGACTTAAGAAGGGTGCGGGGAATAGTGAAGTGAGACTACATTCAAATCTTATAAATCTTTTAATAGTGTATATTGCACCTTTAATAGACCGGTAGCAGTAGTATAGTACCTTGGGAATGAAGCTGATCTCCCAGCCATCGAAGGAATAGTAGGAAGGTTGCCACTGGACCTCGACTGACGTCTCTGTAATGGATTTGAAGACTAAACCATCTGGATTGGAGAGATCTGGTGTGGAAGTGAGAGATGTATTATTTTCCTTCGGTGACCCGCATGGCCCATACATCACATCGATCACATGCAGAAGGTGTCCAATGTTGAACTTTTCCCTCATAAATGTATTTGTTTTTTCCATCGCTCTTGTCTCTTAAACCATTCCCTTGGTTCTCATTTCCAAATGACACTTTACTTAATAGATTGCTAAACCTTTCCAAACATACGTTTTCCAACACTGCTTAAATTTTTCAATATTATTTATTTATAGACCGGCTGGCTTTCCATATCAGTGTGGAAGCAAAAATACCTCCAAAAACAGTGTGCGTTTATGTGTGTGTACTTCTGTCTGTCTTTGTGACGGTGTGTTCGGGTGGGAGGAAATGGGAACCCGGTGGCAGGGTGGAGCAGGTGACATTCTCACTCTGTCCATGCTAGGAAGCGCACCATATTTGTTTTCTTTATGCATTCAATATGAAAATGAATAAAACATGACGCCAGACTTACAGGTTGCGACAGTAATGCTGGCAGGAACACTGATGCTGTTATTAATGACAGCAAACATGTTGACGTTGTACTCCATGCCTGCATCCAGGTCTGAGATAGTGCAGGATGTGGTATTCCCCGGGAGCCGGATTTCTAGTTGGACACCTGAGAGATGCAAAATACATACAAGGTTGATCTTTTTTATTATTTAGAAGCTTATTGTCAACAATTTTTTTTGTTTTTTTTTTTGTTTTTTTTTTAGGCATCCAATTCTCTTTGACATTCAAGCCCATCTCCAGACTCACCTCCCGGGCTGCTTGGTGTGTAGGTCACGAGATAATCCGTCAGGACCACAGAACCTTCCCACTCCAGTTCGATGTCTCTGTCTGTTACACCTCGGACCTTCAGGTTCATGGCAGGTGCAACTGTTGAGGGAGAATAACTGAATTCAGTCTAATGCTTGACAACAAAGGATAAAACACAATGTAGTGTGATTAGCAGGAAAGATATTGTGAGTGTTTCAATGTTTGCACATGCTGCAACCACTTATTAGAGCAACAGTAATAATTGTGTTTTCAATATGTTGATCACCCTACTAATCAGCGCACTGTTTAATACAAACCACCAAACAAATGGATATTCAGCAAAAAATAAATAAATAAATAAATAATTTAAAAATATATCTATAAAAAAACTGAAATAACACATACAAGTCCCCTTAGGGTAAAACTGTGTTTGTATGCACTCCATCCATGCGAAACTTGCAAGAACCCCTGCTTTAATTAGTGATATTTTTAATTAAAAAACATTTTTATTACTGATAAAACTGATTCTATCATGTAGTAATTTATTTTCATTTAGTACAGATTACTAAACTGAGGGTACAGTTTCATACCTTGGCACCAGGGGGTACTCATGGAGCCCCCCTGGTGCCAAGGTATGAGAAAAATAAAATTCATTGATAATCTGTTCCCTCAATTTAGTAATCTGTACCCTCAATTTAGTAAACTGTACCCTCAATTTAGTAATCAGTGCCCTCAATTTAGTAATCTGTACCCTCAGTTTAGTAAAGTATGACCAGTATTGTTTAGATTACTACAGTTTAAAACCCTGAAAAATCTATTCTCTCTGCTTTCAAACGCTGTGGGCATTTCCGCTAATTGCGGTGAAACCATGACCCACTAAACTGTCAACTGTCAATCAAGTACTACTCTACTACGACCTGGAAAACGGATGCTCTTTCGTCTAGCATCTTCAAGCCAGCACATAACAACATGTTTGAGCCTCAAAAATATCCAGTATCCGCATAAAGCCACAAGTGGGTTGAAATATATTCGTTGCGAGGCTTTTCCACGCCATGACAATGAGATGTTCTTCAGGGGCCACACCAATCTAGTCTTTTTTTTTTAATGTCACTCTTCTGCCTTCTCTCCATGACATGCCCACAATCACGGACGGCGAGGCGTTCAGAAGCAGGCATGCCGGCTGACTATCTGAAGGGAAGATTGATTTGCCTGTATCGCCACAACTGTTCTCCATCTTTGCACGTTTTCAGCTATTATCTTAAAAACATTACCGGTATAATGCATTTAGAAGCAAAGCTCTGAATTCACTGTACAGGGTCTTCAAGAATTTGTTGTGGTGACTTTACAATTGTTTTTATTGTCACCTTCTCAAATCTGCAGTTTTATTATTATTATTAATTTTTTTTTTTTTTTTTTACACGCTTCATTTCTTTTGTGGAAAGTAAAGGACCAGCCAGAAGCAGCAAAGTGTTAACACGAAAAGCGGAGCACACTCCGTCCAGGTTGAAATGGCAATAGTGAAGTCAAGTCACACACCGAGAAGCGGTGTTGAATTCAAATGCGCCGGCATAAACAAGAGTGTTTACAGTTCATTCGGCCAAAAACAATAACGGTGAAGGAAGGAAGACAGGTGAAAGGCAGGGCGGATCAGACGACAGATGACGGCATCGGTATGAGTTGGCGAAATGAGCAGACGGATGCACGCTCAGACAGGAGATAAGACGGCAGGAGGCGGCAGTCTGAAATGAGGGACATAAAATGAACAGAATAAAGGAGCGTTTGGAGAGCCGGATGGAGTAGCAAATGGCATCTCCTCATCATCAACTCTGCGTCCTGTGATATTGGACTTTACAACCCGGTGCTGAATCCTCCAGAGATAGTCTTTGGATTCTTCAGTGGCCTTTTCAGCTACCCCTTGACAGATGGCCATTGGCCCGCTTAGCATATTGGTTGCTTTGTAGCAGTCAATCTGGATGAAAGGGGAGGAGGGACTCCTGGGTTGGAGACATTTATATATTTCAAACAGCCAGAGTGTTACCAATTTAATAACAATAACAACGCAGAATAATTGCAGTAATCAGTGACAGATGAAAAACAATTCGATGATGACATAATGTATATGATGATTTGAGGAAGAGACTACATATGATTATTGAAGTTTTGAATACGTAGAAGTGGTGCGACTTAATGCTTATGAAAACGTCCAGCTCTTGTTCTGCAAGAGGTAATCAAGGAGCAGCTCATTTAGATAACATTGGGTGTCTGTTGACATCCACTACATTTTTCAAGTGACATAATTTGGACATGGGTCGCAGCATACAAAGAACAAAAGATGCATGGAATATTCTTAGATTGGAATGAGGCTTCGATCATGTGTGGAAAAATTTTATATCAAACATATCTGCTAATATAAGCGTAAAAGGCTTGGTTAAATATACCCTGTTAAGGTCAGCCTGATGTCATGAGAATACACTGATAAATGTGGTGTACACACACAATAAATCAAAACTCCAGCGAGAGAATAAAGCATTATACAGCTGTATGGTAGGCGGTGAGTCGACTAGTCGACGAATCGACTTTACTGCTCTGCATTGACATTAAAAGCTTGAAATCGTCTCATCGTTTGACCTTTTTGGCCTCTCGTCTTTCAATAGGCGAATTTACAGAGGACTTTTGACTCGCTTGCCCGATGGCGCCGTCAGACGATAATGTTCTTTGGAGCAGCAAAATGTCCGTCTAACAATGTCATCTTTCTTAACTCTTGACAAAGACAGAACACCATCGCCTTTTTTGCAACTTGAATTCCACACGAAAACCACACGCAACATCAACTTCCACACGAAATTAAAAATGGTGGTAATACAACTTGAGAGGAGCTCAAAGTTCAGATTTGAACTTGGAAAGCTAACTGTTGTTTAGGGAAGTATCCTTCTAAAGGCTTTCTGCAGCCATCTGAAGGTGAGTCTTAAAGGCTCATTAGATGTAATCAGTATTCTATCATAGGTGGCGAGAGCGGATTCTACGCAACTAAAACCTTGATGGTTAAATCTCGCTGACAACAAAGGTCAATAAATCATTAGGACTCACCTTCAGGGAGCATTGTATAATAGTCCTCGAGAACCCACTTAAGTCAAATTCTTCGGGTAAGGTTTATAAATGTAGAGCCACCATAATACCTGCACAATCTAATGAGCTATATTAAAAATTTGGTAGCTCAAAGGCAATCATATTTTTGATTGACACTTTCAGAGAGGTATTGACAGGTTTGGGTAAATCTTTTGTTGTGCATGTTTCTAGTTTTTTTTTTTTTTTTTTTTCTTCAATTTAAAAAGTGCACTGCTACAATGCACTCAGAAAAGTAGAGCACATGTTCATGTGCTATTTAGTAATAGTCAACTTCCAACACATTCAAGGGATAATTAAACAGGTCTTCACAGCCCCTTTTTCATGGTGAATTCTGGAAATGATCTTCAAAGTTTGACTCCATTCTCCGCACACATTACATGTTGTAAGTTAAAAAAAAAAGCTTTACAATTAAGCATTGTCCATCTGTCTAGTTGGAGTTCATCTGATTACGAGCTCTGGAATCGCCAGGAATGGCTGCTTTGACCCAAAGTGGCCAACTTCCTGTTTAATTTCAGGCATAGGTCCTTGAGACTTTTTCATCCATCCTGTTATGCGAGACAAATCCACCAGACTTCATGTCGATTGGTGGAACTGGTGTCAGGGGTAAATGTTTCTAACTTTGTAAGGGGTGGACCTGATTGAGTTTTGGGGGGTCATATTGGGTACCAGGGCTGCACGATATTGGAAAAAAATGACCTGCGATATATACTGCGATGTGAAATGATACAGGAACAGTGTTGGGAAAGTTCATTTTCTACGTGAACCAGTTCAAATTTCAGTTCATCGTTCCAAAAATGAACAAGTTCAGTTCAGAGTTCATAATTGAAAACCTTTAACTAAGTTCACCGGTCCAAAAACGAACGAGTTCATAGGCATTTTTATTTTCTTTTTTGCCAACTGCAGCTTTTACCCTACAATCTCAAAAACACGAGGAAAACCTTTTTGCTTGAAACGTGTTTGGTTTTTTTTCAGTCCTTAATGAGCAAACAAAAACATGCAACTGTATGAAAAGTGATGGTGAAATGACTAACTTTGCATTCCCAGCAGCTCTGGCTGACCATAGTAACAAAATAATGTACATACTCTTATATTACAAAACAAAATAAATTCCATATTATCACAATGTGATCGTACAGTGTTATAACTAAAGCATTCTGACACAAATAATTTTCCTCGTAATCCATTTTTACAATTATGTACTGTATTACAGCGGCACGGTGAGCGACTGGTGAGCACATCTGCCTCACAGTTCTGTGGACCGGGGTTCAAATCCTGGCCTCGCCTGTGTGGCATTTGCATGTTCTCCCCGTGCCTGGGTGGGTTTTTTTCCGGGCACTTCGGTTTCCTCCCACATTCCAAAAACATGCATGGTAGGTTGATTGAAGACTCTAAAATTCCCGTAGGTGTGAATGTGAATGGTTGTTTGTATATATGTGCCCTGCGATTGGCTCGCAACCAATTCAGGGTGTCTCTCTCTCTCTGGTGCCTCTCGGGCTCCAGCACGCCCGTGAACCGAGTGAGGAAAAGCGGTCCAGAAAATGGATGGATGGATGGATAATGTATTCCAAAAGGACATTCACTCTTATTTACATAAATTAGGCGTGTTGAGGCCCCAGAATGGCCATTCATCAGTTTAATAATAAACAGAGATTCCTGCACAAACCCTAAGTAACCCTAAGTAAGGGATGCACTGATACTAATACCTGTTTCGGGTATTGGTACTTGTAAAAAATCTCCGCTACTGTACGCATTGATACCACATCCAAAGCCTGAAATATACAATACCTTACAGGTGAGAGCCATGTCACCCATATGTGTGTTGAGATATTTAAACAACACGGATTACAAAAATTATAGGCGACTGCAAATTATGCTTGGGTGGCGAACCACTGGCGCTCCCCATGCAGTGTGGTATGTTGGATTTCTTTGATGATCCAGAGCAGTTGATAATTAGGTGTCATATTTTGTTTGTGTTTTAGATTTACAGTGTAATGTGCCCATGACAGCTTTCGTTAATTGTTATAAGCCCTAACTGTGAGTTATGTCGCCTTAATAGTGACATTTTGCAGGCGGAAACACACCTTTTTCCATTTGAACTAATTTGCAGTTGTTCATGTGTTCATGTTCATGTGCAGATGAAACTGTTATCGGTAACTCCATCCATCTCTGTGTCATTTTCTTCGTATTTTGCTTGATTGTTTCTATTTTATTTTTCAACTGTTTGCTATGTAATTAATGCTGGGTTGCTGTTCAATACAGCTTGAATTTACACTAGCAGTCACGTAACGGCTGTGCGAGCTGCATTCAAGTATACTTGGTAAATGAAAGTTAAATGTCTTACTGTACAGTATTATAAAATGTATTACTAAGGAAATTAACTATTGTATTTGAATGTTTAGTTAACACACACAATGCGATCACAGTTGTAAAGATTCATTTTATTTTTTTGTGGGATTTATTCTGTTATTGTTGTCATGTATTCATTACATATACTCTAAAAAGTGTTTGTTTGAGTGAAATGTAGGTTAGGGTTACCCTACCCCTAAGATTTGTGTTTTTGAACAATATTTCATTAGATTAAAACATTTTCTTTACAAGTGCAAGATGTAACAGAAATATCAAGTATCAGTATTCAGTATCGGTGAGTACTCAAATGTAAGTACCTGTACTCGGTCTGAAAAAAGTTGTGTCAGTGCATCCCTAATACCGGTTTCTCAGGCAAACAGTGGATGGAAAGTGTTTCTTTCGAAAAGTTGCTACACTGGCATGTTTATCTTGCATTCCAGTCAATAATATGCATCTAGTTAGAAGCACCAAAAAAATCATTTTGAAAAAGATTCTCAGTTTCTACTGTGTACGCTACAAAGTTAACTCCTATATAGTATCTGACAATAATATAAGCGGTTATTGGAGTGGTAGTGAAATACCTTTGCCGTCAATATGAGATGCCACTACTCAGTTCAAGTGGATCTCTGCTTTGTGGGTGGATAGATGTGTATGTAAAGATACTCTTCCTCTTATCTCACGCCTGAAGCATTCCATTTTAAGTCAACAGCCATCATTATTCCTGATAGTGAGAGGTCAGAGGCCACTTGAAACACCTTTCGCTCTCCTGCTCTTTTTATACCGTGAAACACTTGAGCCTGTCAACCTACAGGTCTGCGGTAATTGGACTGGTTTGTTTGGTATTCAGCAAAAAGCAGCACCTATTTTCACATCTAATTGCAAAGGTATTAGCAAGTCAGACTACCTGACTTGGATATAAATAGGATGGCAAGGAGGGATCAACCAGAGAATACCGTCTATCTGTCATCCGCTCCCCTGTCTGTCTTCATCTATCACTCGCCTCCCAAATGGCATAGGAGGATCTGATATTTGGCGTGAAGGTGCATGGAACAAAGACGTGCGAGACTCCCAGGCCGACTCAGCAGCGGCTAATGTGACGCTTCTCTCCCAGGATGAATGTGACGTTGAACAAATGAATGCTTCTACACCTTCTGGTGTCCGGCTAGTAGCACACACCACCGCCTGCATTCGAATGAGGCGGGCACCTAAAAAAATTATGGCAATAAGAGCTTTCTTTCTGTAATTACAGCTACACGATCTATAGAGCAAATGCAGCACCGTGATCTGTGGGGCTCGAATAGGCCACCGAGTGGTGCATTTAAATATTATGCCAGGTGGTTGAATTAATTTCGGCCCAGTTAAATCAGTTTTACTTATCTGCACACATACCGTGCACATACAAGTATGTCCATACCTGCTGATGTACTGTTGAACTTCCAAAGTCAAACAGTAATTTTTTGGAAAAATGTGCCTTAGAAATTCATACTGAAGTTCAAACATTATCATGCACGACAACAGCAATTCTTGTCAGAACTTTGACTGTTGGGCAGCTCACCACTAGTTCACAATGCTGCCCAATATTCGAAAATATTCCAAACATGACTATTTTTTCACAGCAAAATATACTGTAGTTATTCGAGAGACACTTTTATTGCAGGAACATTTTGCTGCACCAACCCAATGAAATGCTTATTCTTTTTTTATGGTTTGCGTACTAAATTCTCCTGAGGACATACTATTGGATGACCTTTTTCCTTTCGTGTTAACACTTTGCTGGTTCTAATTCAATCACATATGCACATGCATACATATGCACACTTTTTGGTCAAAGACGCAAAAATGACTAATAATCAGAGGTCCGTTTGTAAAAAAAATAGTTATCAGTTATCAGTTTTAGTTTAGGTTTAGTGTGATTGTTAGGTAACAAGAAAGTGCACCTTTGGAAATACTTTTAATGAGAAAAATGATGATGTGTCGAATACTTAGTTCAGCCGCTGTACATATCCATAATCTCTTTGAGTGTGTGCGGTGCTTTAACTTGTCCAACTTCCAACATGGTGGCACGGTGAGTGACAGGTTAGAGCGTCAGCCTCACAGTTCTGAGGACCGGGGTTCAATCCCCGGTCCTCAGAACAGGCGGCTGTGTGGAGTTTGCATGTTCTCCCTGTGCCTGCGTGGGATTTCTCCGGGCACCCCGGTTTCCTCCCACATCCCAAAAACATGCATGGTAGGTTAATTGACAACTCTAAATTGCCCGTAGGTGTGAATGTGAGTGCAAATGGTTGTTTGTTTGTATGTGCCCTGCGATTTGCTGGCAACCAGTTCAGGGTGTACCGTACCCCGACTCCTGCCCGATGATAGCTGGGATAGGCTCCAGCACGCCCGCGACCCGAGTGAGAAGCGGCTCAGAAAATGGATGGATGGATGGATGGTCTTCCAACATGTTGGCATTTCTCTTTCTCATCATTGACGTGACAAGCCGAGATTCACCACCTAATCTTCATTTTCTACTCAAAAAATCAAAGCAATGTGACACAGCCATCTTCAGCCATCTGTTAATAATTACAGTGGTTTACTAACCTGAATAAAGACCCTCTTTCACGCCTATCCAATGAAAAACGTACTTGACGAATATATTTGTCGGCGGCAGTAAACAGTGGGATTCTAGTTGACTAATATTGATGTCCACGGCAGTGAATGAGTTAAGGAATAAATGCTTTTTAAACAACTGAGGATCAAATTGATGTGAATGAGAGTCAGAACCTACCAGAGTTGCAGTCATCTCCAGCATAGCCATCCTGGCACACACAGAATCCGTCCTTGCAGATTCCCTTCTGGCTGCAGTTGTTGGCGCAGTACACCAGCGAGCAGTCCTCCCCCACATACCCGGGTCGGCACTGGCACGTTCCGTTGACGCACAACCCTTGGCCCGAGCAGTCGTTCACACACCTCCCGACCATGCAGTCCTCCCCGGTGAAGGAATCCTCGCACATGCACTCCCCGTCGATGCACAGACCGCGGCCGGAGCAGTCGGCCGGGCACCGAGGCTCAGAGCAGTTTTCCCCGACAAAGTCGCGGTCGCACACGCACTCCCCTTCGATGCACGCGCCCTGGCCGGAGCAGTCGTCAGGGCAACGGGGATCCGAGCAGTTTTTGCCAGTCCAGCCTTCGTCACAAATGCAGCTACATAGCTCCGGGCTGAAGCTGCCGTGGCCATTGCATCCCGGGAAATAGTCGAAACGGCCTGGGGAAACATTTTCACATGAAGCAATGTAGGAATGCTTCAAAAATAAGAACAGTCATGTACACAGTCAACTGATTTCTAGCTGAATTGAGCCAGTAACGCTATATGTTTAAATACAATGAACCCCATCTATTGGAGGTTCGACATTCAGCTGTTTGCAGATTTTTTGGGTGGGGAATCTATCCTACGATATATTCGCTAAAAAAGTCTTGTTTTTGTGCTCAAGCCAAAGCCATGTCTTACATAAAAGTATTGCTTTGGCGCCATGTTGTGGCATCTTGGAGGCAAGCCACGAATTACACTCATATCTCAGGGCACCACTGTACTCCAATGATTGTTCTGTTGAGGGTTATCATCACACGGGCATAGTAGAATGAGGCGCTTAAGCTACTGTAACTGGGTTTAACACTGACAAAAGGACATTATAGATCACAGACACTTCGGGTTTGGCCATTACACCTACAAAAACTTGACAATGAAAGAACACTGGGAGCTACTGCAATCATAAAGTCTTGATAAGATGAAGAATTACGATTGAAGAGTCAGGTTATATGCAATAAACTGATTTCAATATTGTGCGCAACCTTACTAATTGGCAATACTAATTTAAAAAATCTATACATACATAAAATGTGCTTTTTTTAAAATAAGCAAGATTAAAGTGAGTATTAAATGCCACATGGCACCGAATACTAAGAAGACAAGATGAAAAATGTATTTGATCTTATCTTTGATTTTTAGCTTTTGTTAGACCACCCTTTTATCTAAGGTGAGCTTGAAATGCCTTCGGGGATTGAATCTTTATAAAACAGCTTTCGCTTTCATCCTGCACACGCTCACAGTCGGGGTGAAATGTGCAGTGAATTCCCCCAAAAATGCAGCGTGTCATTCGACTGAGGATACAGCTCGTTTTAGTCTTCCTCACCGGATATGCTAGTCAGACTTGACTAGGCATGCTAGTTATTAAATTTTTCAGTGTCCCATGTCAACTTGAGGCAGAAACTACTGTTTTCCGTTCCAAAACAAAGTGATACCTTGATTTACAAGTTAAATTCCTTCTGTGACCACACTCATTACTCAAAACATGCATATCTCAAATCACCTTTCCCCATTGACACGAATGGAAATGCCATTAATTCATTCCAGCCCCACAAAATAAATAATAATAATTTGTAATGTGTTTTAATGAGAAAAATTGTCCTTCATAAGAACATACAGTAATAACAATTAAAAGAATTTTAAGAATTAAACACTGAGTGCATCATGATTTTGGGCTGCAATGCCCATTGAGATTGTGCTCCTTTTGGTGTGTGCGCCTTGTCTACCTGGGAGCAGTATAATACAGACATTAAGCCTGCACGATACTCGAAAAAAACTTTTTTAAAACCTCCAATATATACTGCGATGTGAAATAATTCAGGATCAGTGTTGGGAAAGTTATTTTTCTCCACTAGCTCAAAGTTCAGTTCACAATTCCAAAAACGAACTAGTTCAGTTCATAATGAAACATTTTAAACTAAGTTCAGCGGTCCCAAAATGAACCATTTCATTGTTCTTTTTTTTCAAATAACGTATGTTGCTGACCCTCAAAGCCCGCATTTCATTTCCCCATTGTTGCCACCCATTCAGTCCACACTAGTAGCCAGCTGCAGCTTTCACCCGACAATCTCAAAAACGTGTTGCTTGCTTGATTTTGTCTTTTTCTTTTTTTTATGAGGAATTCAAACAAAAACAGGACTGTAGTCCTTAATGTGCAAACAAAAACACACAACACAGGATGACAGGAACTATGGTGAAATGACATTAAAACGTAGTTTCATTCTGAAGAGCGATATATCTCATTAGCATGTACCAAACAAGTCCCTCTGCTGGTCCCTTTTAATATTACAGTTGATTCACTGTATATTACAGTGCACCAACATCACAGCGGACCCTGGGATGTGACTATTGTGCACACGTACATCACGATGATGACGCTCAAACAAAATATCGTGCAGCCTGAACAGACACATGACAAAGAAGGCTTTCAGAGCTAAGTGACAGAGTAAGCCAGTAGTATTAAGTAGCCAGTAATATTAGTAATTGTTGCCAGGGAGTATTGTTATATTGTTTGTCTTCATGTGATATAGCAACTTTTTTGTTCAAATGTCCATCACATAAAAGGTTATAACTACAGCGACATTGATTCGAGTTTCATTAGCCCGTCGATGGTGTTTTGCATTGTGTATTAGCATTAAGCTAGCAGACTTTCATAATTTATGTGCTTTGGTTAAATACACAGCTTGTAATCGTATTTGAGGTTAAACTTGAAGTCCAGGAATCACAGCAGTATCACAAGAAGCCGCGAAAACCACACTGCATCAACGCACATGGCAGACGACGTCAATGGAGGATAACACGTTTCTACAGCCTCACTCACCCATGGCCGGGTTCTCCCTACAGCAACCTGATCCACACTGAGCTCGGAGCATTGAAAGCTCTCTCTCCAGCATCTCCACCCTGGTGGCCAGCTGCTGGATTGTGACAGTCGCCGGACAACCACACGCCGCTTTGGGGATGCTGATACGGTGAGTGAACGTAACCTGAAAAAAAGGACAAGTTTTTTTTTTAAATCTTTTTTTGGGGGGAGGAGTGGGGGGGTGCTATCATTTGTAGACAATAAGGTACAAAATCCTACCTGGCTGTCTGCATCTAGCGTCTGTTCAGTGTACTCTGTCGGTCCAATTGGGTCCAGTGGTCGCTTTACAGAGGATCGGGACCCAAGCTCAGCACGGGGGCCTTGGAAGGTGAAAGACTTTTTTGACATTCTGACTTATGCCAGTGGTCCACAAACTCGGGTCCACGAGACTTAGTTTGTGGGGTCCGCAAATTTTTTTTGGAGGGAGACATTCGTTAGCCTAATAGCATAATTGCCAAAGTCCTTTTAACTTACTGTAACAAAAGTAATAAAAAATACAAATGTCCTTGCTATAAATTGTGGTTTTTTTTTTCTACTTTCTGAAAATGTTCAAATATGACTTGGCCAACTATTCAATTACGCTAAAGATTTAGCCCTATTTTTGAGAGGGTAAACGTCGAATATTACAATAATAAAGTTGCTTTTCTTAAATTCACTTGTTAAAATACAACTTTCTTCTCCCGTTAAACTTTGATTTTAATATCATATGACTTTATCTTGCAAAAATAACACTATTCTTGGATGATTACGACTTTTTAACACAAAAAATACATATTTGTTCTTGCAAAGACGACAACTTTTTTTCTTGAAAAAAAATAACTTAATTCTTAATTCTTCTTTTGTCTCTAGAAAATATGAATTTGTTAACCTTTGACAACTTTTCTCGAAATATTCAACTTTTTAATACATACAGCATTTAGGTTAAGGGTAAGCTGTGTTTAATTGGCATCATCGGAAAAATGTCTCCCCTGAAAGGGATCCCTAGAGCCAAGGTCTGAGAAACCCTGATCGACACATTTAAAATTTTACCCATTGCTGTAATGAATCTCCATTAACGACACATTTGGTGCTCCAAATGGAAGGAGGAGGCATAACGCATCTTGTTGAAGTGCACTTAAGCCACAAATTAAACCGTGAATTAGACATTCTTGTAAATTTAACTTTGGCCCTTTTACTTGGCAGACAAATAACCTGTTGCGGTGTTGGTGAAGTACAGTTCAAGAACAGGCCTTGAACTTGAAATACCGCTCACATTTTGTGTGAACAAACGCCGATCAACCCCCCCCCCCCCCCCGCCCACACACACACACAAAAAAAAATCAATGAGAAAGCCTCACCATCCTCTGGGGCGGGTGGTGCAGCGGTGTCAAGGTCGACCGAGCAGAGCGATTCCACGGGTACATTAATGTTGTAGACATGGTTGAAGACCAGAGGTTGCTCCTGCATTGTCTGGTTGGGTGAGGAAGCTGAGGAGGTTTCTCCATCTGGGATCTGTCTCCTCACTCGGGTCGTCCGGACCAGCTGGTTGTCTCCGGAGGGAGCAGCATAAGTAGCACCCTACAAAGGAAGACCATAATGCTGTGGTTAACTGATAATTTTCCATTCAATTTTTGATTGCCTTTATACATTATACATTCTTTATACTGCTAATCGTCTTCAAGGTACAGTAGCTGGGCAAAAGGCAGACGGCATCCTGGCAACCGAGTGGAGGGATTTCATTTTTCTGCACCTCACTATACATTTCTGGCATAGATAGATATGTTACTTGTGGAAAATAAAGAATATTTTAGACCAAAGAAAATAAATTTGATCTTTTCCCATGACACACTGAGCACATTACACTGTGGCTGGGAATTCTGATACATACAGGGTGTCCCAAAAGTCACTATACACTTCCTTTTTAAAATTTGATTTCAGGTGTATTTGAACAGATGTGAGGCCATCAGCATTTGACAGCTCAAGCTTTAGAGTTTTTGTAAGCGTATCATTTCCTTGGCCATGGCTCGCCAACTGACATTGGAGTAGTGCTGCAAAATTGGCAAGAAGTTTTTCTGACATCAACTCTCTTTCAACTCCAGTTTGAGAAGCTGCTCCAATGAGCAGTACAATTTATGCTTTTCATAGCAAGTATCTCGAAACAGGATCTGTTCTTGACAAATTATGTAGCAGAAGGGTTACCACCCACACACTACAATTACTACTACAACCACTGATGAACACAACAAACTCCTAGAGCAGGCGGTCAAAGTCATGGAAAATCTACTCTGAGGGCTGCAACTGGAACTCAGCATCCATAAAAACTCGATTTACAAGAGGGGTCGGAGAGTGATAAAACTTTACCATACCGAGTTCAGGTTGGTCGAAGACTTCAAGCGGAAAATTGATGCTCAAAATCCTGAACTGTACTGCGCATTGGCCGTAAAACTTAAACTGTTGATGGCCTGCAGTAGGGAAGAGAAAAACTTTCTGCTTCAATTTCAATTGGTACCCCATGTCATATGCATACAAAAACTGCAAAGCTGAATTATACCTGAAATGAAATGGAAAAAAAGTGTATAGTGACTTTTGGGACACCCTGTACGGTAGCTTGCAAAAGAATTAATTCCCCTTTACCTTTTCCACATTTTGTTATCCTACTGTCATATTCCAAAATCGATTAAATAATATATATATATATATATATATATATATATATATATATATATATATATATATAAAATATGTTTTTTTATGCCACTGATATAATGATAGTAGAGCATAATAATTCAAGTACATCCTTTTTAAGAACAATTCACCTTTAATTCTAATTCTAAGAATAATGAACATTGACATTGTAATGTTGTACAATAAATAAAATGTCCGAGATAAAAAATAAAACAGACTCAGGTTCTGTTCACAAAAATTGCACCTCAATAAAATTTGGCACTGAGGTATAAACAGTCATTAATTAATGTCTTAACAGGTAATATACTGCAAAATCAAGTTTCCAGTTGGTGAAGAAAAAGTGCCAAGTAGCAACATTAATAACATCAAATGTAGATCAAAGCAACCTGTTTTGATTCAACATTTGTGCTACTTTTGAAAAGTCTGCAGCCTCTTTGAACGCTGCTTTCTCAACATGTTTCAGTGGCTACATCTCTTACAATAATAACGTTACACTGTATAAAATCTAAGCATGCGTGTACCATATACGCTGTCACGTTTGTATTTGCAATGTTGCGCAAAGGCTTCCATAATTGCAAGTTGATGGGAAAGGAGAACTGTCTAACGGTGTTTTTTGTTCCAGCTGAAGAAATTGGGTGGGATGGTTGTGTTTCAAATGGGTTTAGTCACCGAGAGGTTTTAAGTTGTGTTGTCTTTGTTGCAACTTTATATAAATTCGACATACCAGCTCATTGGCGTTAGCGGGATGGCCACGTTCCTCTGGGTGTTCCCACATCGTCGCGGTGGTGTTAGGCTTTGGAACGAATTTGATTTATGCAGCTCAATTTTCTGTAACTGCAGCTACTGGCTCGCCGTCAGAAAACTTAGCTTCGTGTACGTGCGCACACGCACGCACACACCCATGCACACGCACATAGCCAATCAGACAGATGGTCCCCGCTCTTCACTATCTCTGATTGGTTTAGAGACCACGATGATGAAACCCATCGTGTGTCTGCTTTCAAGTCGTCTAAATCTTTTTTTCTTCCTCAAATGACTGGCCACCTGTACGCAGTTTTTTTTTTGCCGCACTATTCAGAAATTAGGGTGCATATGCGACCAAATTAGTCACCCTCTAGAGTCCTGTCTCGTCCAAAAAATAAAAAAATATCCTACGCCGGATTTCCAGCAGGATTTTCCAGCAGGATTTCCAGCACCACACCAGAGTAAAAAGCCATAGCACATCAAACGAGATCCCTGTATATGTTTGTGTGTGTTTATATTATATATGAGAATACAGTATACAGTGATCTTCGAGAGAAGTCATGTTACCTGTAGAGCCAGAAAAAGAGCAAACGCCAGGATCCAGCCCTGTGTTGGCACAGTGGCCTTGTGGTGCTTCAGGGCAAGTGGCATGCTGGGAACAAACCTCTCCAGTCCACTCACACCTGTGGAGAAATGAGGGGAAATCGGAATGGCGAAAAAGAATGAAAGAGAGAAATAGTGAAGTGGAATATGAATAAGACCACATTTCAAGGTAAATAAAACCAGGGGTTCTCCTTTACAAAAAATTATTACAATCATTGTGAATCGGTTCCGAGTTAAACCAGTCTTGAAAGACGGATTATTCCTGTTATACTTCCCTTGCACTAACTATGGCTTCAATAACTTTACATTCGTGTTTGTGCATATGTGTGTGTGTGTGTGTGTGTGTGTGCGCGCGCATGTGTGTGTGTGTCTGGGCGTGCGCAAAGGGAATCCCAGTGCCATCTTCAGTAAATATGAAATAAATACCTTTGATCAGATGTGGAATAATTGGCTTCGACAGGAGGGGGGAAAGAATAAACTTTTCCAAAGGATTAAAGCAGCCGCTAAGAACCGCCGAACGTATTTCTCTGTGCAATAGCGGACATTTGATCTCTCCACACGGGAAGAATACTGAAGTGTTGCTCAGGGAGAGAGCCGATAGAAGGATTTCAGGAGAGACGTGGTTTTGACTGATGCTGCTGTAATCCTCTCTCCGCAGAGTGAGGAAGTTAGAGAGGAGCGGAGGGCAACACAGTGGAATAAAAGATACACATGGTGGAAAGTGTTGTGGATCCTTCCAGAGCAGATGAAAACGAGTGGAGTCGGTGCAGACAAAACAATGTGCGGTGTTAAAACAAGATAAGATTTAATATGGCTGTTTCTTCTGTTATTACTATCAGCCAGTTCCAATATTCTCTTTATCGCCATAAGTATAGGATTGTTGTGGCCATTACACCTAGAGGAATTGAAAATGGAATATGGAGTTGGTTATCCTTTTCAGCTGAAGTGTGATCCACACATACATTTTTCACATCCTAATTTTTTAATGTGAGAGACACATAACGACAAAAAAAGAAAATCATGTGTATTTGCTGCTCTTATTGTTTTGCTGTACTCGCAATAACTTGCACAGCACACAACACCGACAATCACAATCAATCGAGTTTCCTCCCCCAAATCAGATGTCTTTCATAGTAGCAAGACAGACCTGTGAGATGCACCATGCTGCCACTTGGCAGAAGAAAACCTTTGAGATACAAGTGACCCGGTTTTTCAAGATATCAGTCGTCGTTTGGTTGATTTTGTTGCTTTGACTTTGTCACGATTTTGTGGTGACGATGAAAAAAGATGAGTACCCCAGCGCAGGGAAGCAGGAAGGCAAGGGAGGATGAATCTCAACAAAAGGATTTATTTTCAAAAACAACAGGGGAAAAAAAACAAGGAATGAGGAAAATCGAAATAACTACATCCCAAAAATCCAGATACAAGGCAACAAATAAACACAAGAAAACAAAACACTCACCACCACAGGGAACATGACAAACATGACTTACAGAAACAACAACGATCCAACATGGACTCAACAAACCTAAAGGAACTCAATTCAAACAAAATGACAAAACAATGAGGCACACCTGGACAAGACACGAGTGACTGGAAGGAGCTGATTGTTTGACAGATAAAAAGTCTACACACCTACACTACACACCAAAACCTAGTACTTGAACCAGGGTTGTGTACACTTTCTATTTCCGCTGTATAGTTTGGGAAATTAAACTTAAGAATTTAAGAATTTTGTCTAAAATAAATACATAAATAAATAAATAAATACATAGATAAATGTGGCCTCTATAAACCAATTTGGAAATGTACCAGGAACTCTATTAAGTTATTAAGTATGATACCCAAAGTAGGTGAATGTTTAAGCCTGCACTAAGTGTGTTTTTATATTTGTTTGGGGCGACACCATAGTTTGAGTGAATCATTGAAACCATCTATCCATCCATTTTCCATATCGCTTATCCTCACGAGGGTCATGGGTGTGCTGGAAACTATCCCAGCTGACTTTGGGCAAGAGGCAGGGTACACCCCGAAATTGTCGCCAGGCAATCGTAGGGCAAGTATAGACAAACAACCATTCACACCTACAGGCAATTTAGATTCTTCAATTAACCTACAATGCATGTCGTTGGAATGAGGAACCTGGGGCAAACCAATGCAAGCACAGGGAGAACATGCAAACTCCACACAGGAAGGCCCGGATTTCAACCCACGACCTCTAAACTGTGAGGCGGATGTGCTAACCAGTTGTCCACCGTTTCACCCTACCAAAACAATCGTTGTTTAACCCCAAATAAAATGTTTCAAGTTATTACTATTTTGATTGGTGCATTAATCAATAAAATTTGAATACTGATTAGAAGAAGGATGTTTCCAAAATCTAATGAACTGCCATGAAAAGGTACAGACGAATTGTATTGACGGTATTTTAGTGGACATAAATTACAATTGAGACCCTCTACCAAAATGATAAAGTATAACACGATTTATAACGTAAGAAATGTTATCTAGTGTAGCACTTATGGGGAAAAAAAAAAGCGCCATTCATCAGTTTTAGAACCATAACAACAAAAGAGACAAACGTGTCACAGAGTGTTTTGCCTTGAGGCACAGTACATGCCTATTTTTTCTATATGTAGAACAATACATTTTACACAAATTCTTACACTTCCAGGGATGTACGCTCAATATCACAAGGTTGTATTGAGTCCAAGGGTCATAGTGCAAAGCCTGATGCCCAGAAGCAGTTTCCATGTGCACGTAGGATTCTTTTTTATTTTTTTTCTCCCAAAGAGGCTCAATTAAGGTTGGATTCCCTCATTCCCTCAACAGATTTCTACATCCTCTAGGCTTCATTTATTCTCCAGGACAGATGCACTTTGATGAACATATGCAGCTGACACAAAAAGCAGAGTGCTGCTGCTTCAGATGCGCACACACACTCATAAGCAGTGTCATGTATCAAGTGTTTCTCTCGTCCTCGTAATAATCATCCTGCCTGCCTTGATGGTAATTAGAAATGTCAGCATGCGGCCTCTCAATTGCGCATGCACAGCTAAAATGTGGAGGCTGAAACATAAACCCCCGCATGTGGAAATGAAACGTGGGACTTGATGGCTCTGAAGAGTCAGGTTATATGCATCCTACTGATTTTGATTGTGTTCAACCTCAGAAATTAATTTTGAACAAATGTAAATAAATACATGCACACATATAAACCATTTTGATACTCAAAGGCTAACGTCAACCATAAAAGCCAAGCGGCACACAATACTAAAAAGACAAGATGAAGAATGTATTTGATCTTTATCATCTTTTGTTAGATCGACTTTATTATCTTAGGTGAGCTTCAGTTTTCCTAGACGCACATTAGGCAGTAAGCTTCATTCTGCACGTACTTCCAGTCAGAGTGAAATGAGGAGTGAATTCCCCAAAAATGCAGCGTGTAATTAAACTGAGCATACCACTCTTGTATTGAGCTTCCTCACTGAACATGCAAGTTTAAAAACGGTACATTTGCAGTTTGCTGCTGCTCAAGCAGTGGTGATTCTAGAGGGGAGCAGTGCCCCGCTAACACTAGGATTCCCCCCCACCCAGGATGATCAGATATTATTATGCATCTTTAGTTCATATGTCATGGCATTAGCACATTGTTACGACAGTATATTCTCTCAATTCACGATATACTGTATAGAGCACATGAGACTCATGCAGCCTGACAAGGTGTTATCTCCAGTGTGAAAAAAGGCCATTAGCATACGTCTTTCCTCATCTGCATCACCATACAGGTGTAATTTTACTCCCAGGGTGTTTGTGTAGATTCTCCGTCATCCAAGTCATTGATTCAACCTTTACAGGTATACTTAAAAAAAAAAAAAAAAAAAAAAAAAAGGTTTAACCAAAAGAAAAAGAGAAAAAGACTAAGACCAAAAAGCAGACGAAGCCTTGCTGTTCCATTTTAATGACAGGCACTGAATATCTTTCTTCCCATACTTTGCTTACGATCAGTGTCTCTAGGCTATGTGATGTGTTTGGCTTGCCTTTTGTGGCCACAAGGCTTTTTTACTGTGCCGTATGCTGCATATTGTCGCTGTCGGGCAGATTCCTTGCATCCGCAAAATCGCTCCTCTTCAGGAAATGCAACAATTAACACGATAAGCTGACGAAGCAGTTTAATATGCGGAAATGAATCTAAGCATTTACCTCCATGGCTGACACACTTTCTTCTGCGTCGAAGCATTACAGCTATCTCTTTTTATCAAAACGGGCTTACTCTGTTTCAAAATGTCCAAATGTTCAATCTTGAGGTGACATAATGCCATATGGCCCTTGCAGAGTGAGTTTTACAACAATTCTCAAGAGTTAAAAGATTTCTTTATAAGCTATATTAGACACTTTATACTGATTAATCATGCGTAAAAATAACAGACGATGTGGGGACAGACCAATAGTATTGATTTTTTTTTAAATATATGAATTGACAATATTTGGACATATTGGGTTTCGCACAGCGACAACATGCTGTTGTTATGCTGTTATTTTTGTTGTTCTTCAGCTCTGTTCTCTCTTTTCTCTGTCTGTCCCCTTTTACACTTAGTTCTTTCCGACTACATTTCCAATGAACACGATCTAAATAAATATCTCACAACAAATAACAACAGCGGGAGTATATCAAACTCTTCTGTTGAACAAAAAAACGTTCTTGCATGAAAAGGCATACAGATCCAGCATACAGTACTGCATGACTGAGCAGCCAAAAAGGACAGGTAAAAGAAGATATTCCAATTTAGAAGTTTCACAGAAATTGATTAGGTCGTTGTGAGATCAGTATGCAATGTCTCAAATCCAAAGGAGGACATTTATGAAGCATCTGTCTTCTGTCATCCATCTGTCATGGTAATTACTGTTGCCTCTCCAGCTGCCTGACCCAGAGGGATGCCGTTTGTCAGAGCAATAGGGGGGTGATCAGACATCAAGTGCCGTTTCTATACTGGAGGCTGGTGTACAACCAGAACAGATACCATGGGCCAGATGGCATCCATGTGCTGATCTCAACTGGCCCGGGTGATGTGTCACAATGTGGAGAGAAGAGCGAGCAAAGTGGTTAAATTGACCATTTTGTCAAATTCCCTCTTTTTAAATCACCTCTGTTCTCCAGTGGCCCGTCTCCCCCTTCGCTCTTTCATTTTCCACTCTCATCTTTCATTATCTGCAGTCGTCATACTCATCAGCTTCCTTCATCCGTCTGATGGCTTTTCATTTTTCTCTTACTGAGAGGATTTTTGTTATCCGTCTTTTTATTTCCATTCACTTTGATCCTCAGGTTCAAAGTAGAGAATGAGTGTGAATTTTCTATTTGTTTTATTCATTGTTCTTTGCACTTTTTCTTCCAGCAGGCCTATTATCCCTCCCATGCTGACCCTGTGGATGCCGAGCCATAATCTCCATTTGGCTTCACATTAACCTCCACGTTAATGTGAAGCCACCCTAACATGAACACCAAACCAATACTGGGCCTTCTTGCGTGGGTGATTACTCGCCCTCGTCGCTGTGATCAGGCTCCATCCGCGGCCTCTCTGTTTAGCCCTTTCTTGCCTTTCTCTTTGGCAAAATCACTGTGCCTTTCCCATTATTACCATCACTCTGAGCAAATTGCCTTGTCTTTCAAGGCCAGTGGGCTCTGTTCATCAACTGCTGCTGCAACCGGAGAAGTCTTCCTCAGGGCTCTTTCAGAGCAAAGATCGCACCAAGAAAGAAGGTTTCTGTTCAAAAGCAAGTAATACAACCAATCTGTGCTGCCCTGCAAAGGAAGATGTAAAAGGTTTGCAGCAACAACTGTGACAACATCTATTCGACTGGTGATGTAGCTGAGGAGATAGCTCCCTTTTTAATGTAACATCTAGCAAAGAGAGCAGTGTGCATTCATTGCAGTTCCAAAATGGTGCCAAAACTGCCAAAATTACCTGGCGCTAGTCAGCGGACAGATTTTGAAAAGCACTCAATTGCATTTTGAAATGGTCCATGTCACCATAGCACCTTCTATAAACTGGCACAACACTAAAAGGAGTAGGGTGTTCTTATTTAGAATTCCTATTGCTTTAAATGTGTTATTGGCTCAGATAGTTTGTATTTATTTTGTTGTTGTTATTTGAACATGTTTAACTCTCCACCACTTAGATGCCTGACTGCAAATTGCAAGGATGTTGCCATAGCATCCGCTGTATCAGAAGAAAACGTCTTCATTAAAAGAAGTACAAGAACATCTGGTTTCAGACATTAGCTACTTGTCAGGAAAATCCTTACTAGTTTACTTTTCTAACTTTTGATCTGATTGGTCTATATTCCAATTTTCAATGTTGCCGCCTGCCCTTTATCAAAATGGTTCTACCTGGTCTGTCTCAAACAGATTTTACTTCACAGTGTCACATATCTCTGAGTGAGAGTACCCTCTACTGGGATTTCAAGCAGAGTTAATGGTGTCAAGTTTCCTTCCAATTGATAGACACAGATAGCCTCCCATGTCCCACACAAGTGACCCAATCCGGTCCGTTCCAGTCCTCCCACTGCCTCACCCATCTCCAGCACAAAGATCACCTCTCCCAAGGGTCCTTCTTCCAACTGGGCACGCCACGGCTAATCTTGCGGCTAATCATCCAACTAGTGATGACATTTGTCACCAAACGCTGAGCAGTACCCTCATCTAGGTCTTTTGAAAAACCTGTATCCTGTATGTCGGCCACAACACAAAGGGACAGATCCAGCTTGTTCCATCGCAAACATATTTTGCCTTGACAAGGGCATGACATTTCTACTAAGAATGTGAAGAAATAAAGACACACTTCAACAAAGAGCAGACAAACTATACTTACAGGTCATAACCTAGTGGTTGTCAAGTGGTACACAAAAGTGACACTGACTTGTGTTATGCGAAAATGCGTTATTGGATTAAAATATTTTACCTGAAGATTGAGGCAGAATATATGACATCGAGTAAGAAAACAGCAAACATCCTGAGAGTCAGACAAGAGCAACTGGAGCAGTGTGAGAAGACAGTCATGTTATAAAGCAGAGGACAAGGAAAGGGTAAAGGTACCATGCAAGTCCTCTAAATTCACCCAGCTACAAGTTGGATAGAATTGATTTTTTTTTCTTGAACTGTCTGCTGCAGCTGAATACCCAATGACCTTCTATTTTATAACAATGGGTAGCCTACTGCCAACTCATTTTATTTTCGAGCTGGACAGTAAAACAAAAAAAAGAAAAAAAAAGAAAAAAAGTTGCATATTCAGTCCTGTCCAAAAGTATTGGAACGGCAAGGTCAATTCCTTTGTTTTTCTGTATACTGAGGACATTTGGGTTTCAGATCAAAAGATGACTATGAGCCAAAAGTTCAAACGTCCAGCTTTTATTTCATGGTATTTATATCTAGATGTGTTTCACCACTATGGACAGAGCACCTTTTGTTTGAAGCCACACACTTTTCAAGTGAGCAAAAGTATTGGAACAGACATTATTAAATTAACTTAAAGTGAATAACATTTAATATTTGGTGGTATAACCCTTATTTGCAATAACTGCATCAAGCTTACGACCGATTGACTTCAGACTGTTGCAGTCTTCATTTGAAATGCTTTTCCAGGCCTTTACTACGGCCTCTTTCAGTTCTTGCTTGTTAATGTGGGTTTCTCCCTTCAGTCTCCTCTTCAGGAGGTAAAATGCATGCGCTATTGGGTTAAGGCCCAGTGATTGACTTGGCCGTCTAAGACCCTCCACTTTTTCCCCCTGAAGTCCTTTGTTGTTGGCAGTGTGTTTTGGGTCATTGTCTTGTTGCATGATGAAGTTTCTCCCGATGAGTTTAGATGCATTTTTAGAGCGTCTGCCTCACAGTTCTGAGGACTGAGGTTCAATCCCGGGCCCCACCTGTGTGCTGTTTGCATGTTCTCCCCGTGCCTGCGTGGGTTTAATCCGGGCACTCCGGTTTCCCCCCACATCCCAAAAACATGCATGGTAGGTTAATTGACAACTCTAAATTGCCCATAGGTGTGAATGTGAGTGCAAAGGGTTGTTTGTTTGGATGTGCCCTGCGATTGGCTGGCCACCAGTTCAGGGTGTACCCCGTCTCCTGCCCGATGTTAGCTGAAATAGGCTCCAGCACGCCCCTAGTGGATGGATGGATAAATAAAAAGCTCTGATACTGTTACACAGAACAAAAGTTTGCCCGATTTCAAATTTGCACAATATCCCCACCTTGCTGAGAATGTCGTCCACGAGCTTGAGGAAGATGATAGCTGGGATAGGCTCCGGAATGCCCGCGACCTTAGTGAGGAGAAGCGGCTCTGAAAATGGATGGATGGATGGATGGATGGACTTCAGAATTCATTTTGCTGCAACCATCATGAGTTATATGACCAATAAAAACTAGTGAGCCCATTCCAGAAGCTGCCATGCAAGCACAACCCATGACATAACCCCCACCATGCTTGACAGATGAGCTTGTGTGTTTTGGATCATAAGCAGATCCTTTTTTTCTCTCCATACTTTGGCCTTTCCATCACTTTGGTAGAGGTTAATCTGGGTCTCATCAGTCCATAAAACTTTGTTCCAAAACCTTTGTGGCTCATCTCTGTACTTCTTTGCAAAATCCAATCTGGCCTTCCGATGCTTTTTGCTGATGAATAGTTTGCATCTTGTGGTATGGCCTGTATTTTTCTGTTCTCGAAGTCTTCTTTCAACAGTTGATTGTGATACCTTAACCCCTGCCCTGTGGAGGTTGGCAGTTATGTCATTGACTGTTGTCCTTGGATGTTTCTTCACAGCTCTCACAATTTTTCTGTCATTAACTGCTGTTGATACCCTTAGCCGACCTATTTGATGTCTGTTGCTCAACACACCAGTAGTTTCATTGTTTTTCAGGACATTCCAAATTGTTGTATTGGCTATGTCCAATGTTTGTGCAATAGCTGTGATCGATTTTCCCTCTTCTCTCAGCTTCAAAATTGTTTGCTTTACTCCCATGGACAGGTCTCTGGCCTTCATGTTTGCTTAACAGCAAATGCAGTTTTCACAGGTGAAACCCAAATCCAAAAACAACCACTATCTAATGTTTAAGCAATCAATCTAAATGGCAACACCTGAGCAACTACAAACACCCATCAGTCGCGTTACAATACGTAACTTTAATAAGTAGTCCTCTTTGTGAAGACACTGATAATGCTAATGAGTCCTCATTATCAATAGGTGGGAAACATAAATATCAATATGCAACACTTTTTCTGTAAATCTCAGTAAGTGTTTACATTTTATGATAATCACTCATGCAACTTTTCCTAGGAAATCGCCAATCACTGGTGAGCTATTTTTAAAACAGGCCTACAGGCTACTCCTGTTTTCCTACAGGGCTACCTGGTGCCCACGGATACCATGATGGTGACCCCCTGATGTAATGTAGTAATGTAATATCATAGCCAGGGATGTGGTCACTGGAGAAAAATGAACTCTTAAACTCAATTATGTAGTTCAGTTGGTTTTGGGTTTTTGAATCTCATTTAATTGTTTTGAATTTTTAAGTGGTGCCCAGTGCTCTTATTTTATTCTAGCAGCTTTTATTTACTATATTGTAGCACTGAGAATGCTTTGTTTTCTAAACTTGACTGCATGTTCACTATACAACTAGGCCAGGCCAATACTACTCTATATCGTAATATAGAACCAAGTGATTGAAAAATTGACATGATGCATAGTGATAGTGACTACAGTGAAGATTCCCACCTCTACCTAACATGCATACTTTTATGGAAGTCTGAGTACCCAGAGAAAATTCACACAAGTGCGGGGAGAACATGCAAACATTCCACAGGAAGGCCAGACCCAAGAGTTTGAATAATTGACTGATGGGTTGGAAGTTAATTTTCTCCAAAGGTGACCAACGAAAGTTCATCAAATGCCCATCCCTCATCTCCAATGAAATTATTTTAATTCATAACATTTTACTTAGAATACTCAAGCCGATCAGTGGCTGGGTTTAGCCCGGACTGAAATATTTGTTTTCCTGTTAGTTTCATCTCTCTTTTTACACAGCCACGACCTACAACAAAAAGTAGACATAAAAGTACTTCAAACAACACTACCCGCCGACTCATGAGCCTGCCGTTGTGTGCTTCTCCCCTCTCTCGCTTTTAGATGAGCCATTTCTCGCTCCCCTTTTATGTTCCTGTTTCAAAGCCAGCTGTATCTTGTGGGACACAATGACAACACGTTCTCCTGAAGCTTTAATGAAGAGTAAAAATCGTGTGGGGGGAGGGGGGGGACTCATCCTCTTCCACCTGTGCTATCACTCTACCTCAGTTTAAAGGTGGGCAGGATGGCATGCACTGTAACAATCCAAAACCATAAACTGTGGGGAAAAGATAAAGCAACTTCTGAGGATCAAACAGCACATTTGCTATTGTGTTGCTTTGCAAAGCCCCTACTCACAGCGCTAGCTTTTGATGACCACCATTATTATTATAACTATCTGCTTGTACTCTTGCCACGTGAGTTTGCTTTCAAAATATGCAACAGTGAAACACCGTTCATCGCGATGGATACAATCCAGACCCACCCGCTATAGGTGATAATCTGCACCGGTGTAGAGAGACCATATCAAAAAGTGTTTTATTTTTTCACGGTGGACGAGTTGTTAGCTCAACAGGAGGTTGAGTTGCATTTCTGACAATACTGGGCACTCATGCCACTTGCACACTGACTGAGGAGTATCTGCAACATTTGCACTATCAACATTGTCCCAGATTATCGCACTACTAGTCACTTTAAACTGCATACATTCCTTGAAGTCTTGGCGCCCTTTGCACAATGGTCATTGCACCGGAACTATTGCTATATTAGTCATTCAAACTGCTCTGATTGCTAGAGGAGTCTGCATCTTTTTACACAATTGTCAAAAAAAAAATAATAATAATAGAAATTGTACCGGCATTACCAGACTACGAGCAACCTTGTATTGATCAGTGACTATTTTTTTCAATGTCTTTATGTCTCAAAAGTATTCTCTGTCAATTGACTGTCTGTTGTCGTACTAGAGCGGCTCCAACTACCGGACACAAATTCCTTGTGTGTTTTTTGGACATACTTGGCAAAATAAAGATGATTCTGATATATAGTAAGGCATCCAACCCTATTAAGACACCCAGGAACTGTTTTCAAAATTGTAAAATAAGATTCATGTATACTTAAAAAAAGAAAGTCGAGTTTTATTAAGACATTAGTCGGAAGGTTCAGACGTTCTGTATCGAGCCAAGCTAAAAGCAGGTAACATATTGGCCAAAAGGGGCCAGAGGGTATAGAGCCCAGATTGAAATGTGTAATCTCTTCTGGCGAGACAATGTTTGTGATGCTATCACTTTTAGCAATATGCTGGTGAGGCGGTAGGTCCAGTTCATTAGCAGAGAGGCTGTCATGATGACATACTGCTGTGGCTATTACAGTGGGCTGCTTCGAAGTGAGCGAAGACACACACACAGTACAATATCTTGGCATTGTGAAAATCGCTACAGTCAAGTTTTCCGTTTTTAAACGGAACGCTCAGTGTTTAGAGAGGTTTGCCCTGCATGATAGTACTGTATATATTATCAGTATTACGAATGGGGAAATATTCATTCATCCGTGCATTTCTATAGCACTTTCGCTCATTGGGGTCGCAGTAGAGCTGGAGCCTATCCCAGCCTACTTCGGGCGAGGGTGGTCCCCAACCAATTGGAGGGCAATGTGGAAATCAATTTAGAGGTTTCTTTTTATATTTGAAGGAAGATCACAACTAATTAAGTTCAAAATGAAAAAGATCAGAGACAAGATGAAGCCACAGAGAAGCAAAATGAAAAGCAACATGGCCTCTACTGTTTCAGGCCTGAACGCGATTGGACTAGACAATCGCAAACAATTTACGCCTGGCGTTTGACCCTGTCACACATACCAACTCTTTGCAACAAAAAACTGCAACCCCTGGTGTTCTTATCGGAATCAACGTTTTCAGGTGTCCATGTACAATATTGTATTATTTATTTATTGACCCACAAGCAACACAACCTGATTTTCAAGGAAGAGGTGGGCTACCCTGGGCGCTGTTGTTATATTATAATAACAGGCAAGAAATAAAAGAGAGAGTGCGTTGATATTTGAGAGACTGGTCGCCCCATTCGGACACAGACTCTACACGCTTTGCTTTTTAGACGTAGGTACATGTGAAATTAGAATTCTAATTAAGTATAATTGTAAAATACAATGCATACATATTGTATGTACTGTATTGGTACAGCTTGGGAACACTTCGTACCCGGAAATTTTGTAGTGAAAGCTCATGTGGTACGACGAGGCATGTCAGATTGGACATTAAACCTGTGACGTTGCAACGCCATTCATTTGTGATTCAAATTTCAAATCAGAGCAAAATTAGTGGCAGACAGTTAACTACTCATGAAAACTAGTTGCAGAACCCCGCACAGTGCGTGACAGTTCAGTCACATTCAGCCGCGTCGCTCAGTGCGCGGCGGGCAGGCTTAAGTCACTCACTGCAGCTGACAGCAAACAGCAACGTTCCACAGAACACAAACTATAACATTAAAATGTGATTTATCATTTTGAAAAGTTTTCAATTCGGTCTTCCATGCGTCCATTTCAGTTCCAACTGGAAAGACCCCCCCAAAAAGACCCCCCCACTCTAATTTAATGAGAGAAAGTGGGTAGTGGAAAAAAAAGTACCTAACATAGTCACAATACTCCATCGAATATTTAAAAATACACAACCCTAGTGAGGAGAAGTGGTACGGAAAATGGATGGATGGAAAACCTTTAAAATAATTTTAATGGCATTTCTAATGCTGATCACATGTTCTATCATAAAAGGCAAACTCGTCTGAAAACTGACGAGTTTGCCGTTGAAGGAGTTGCCCATAAACATATAGGCAACCTACTGTGAAAAAGAATATGTGCTTGAATTTCGAGGTCATTTTATGGAGTTTCTGCAAAGAGAGGTTTTCCTCCTTGGAGCATTGTCTCATGGTGTCTGTGCCATAATCAGGAGTGACATAGGCGCGCGCGCACACTATAATCCCCCGTGATTACAGACCTGACATCAACGGCTTCCACTGCTGTCACTCTTCGCTCAGGCAGTTCAAGGTGGGAATGTTGTTCTCCCGCTGTACAAAGCGTTGTAACGCAGCAAGGGGGCCATTGTTGTTCTGACGCTAAGCTGGCAGCGGAGGGAGTTGCAGAGACAATTGCGTCTATGTGAAATGGAAGCGCAAGAATAGCAAGACAAGTGTGTAATGTAGAAGCCAACAATGTCATGTTTACATGTCTGGTTCTATGACTCCAAAGAGCTCCCAGTATATCATGAATTCCAAATTGGATTTATTTGGTTCAATGTAAAAGCAAAGAAAGATGTGTACTGCAGACAGTGTTGCTCCGCTATATTGTGTTTATGCCCATGCTACAGGGCAGATTTTAAATAAATGAAAAAATAAAACATTTCAGCCCTTTCTCAGTCTTGTTTTTGCTGTTTTGTAGTTTGAGGTACAACAAAGGCAAAAAATATTAGTCAAAGTCACTGTTCTGTTCGACATGTTTTCACAAAAAGCTCGTTTTCGCAGCTTTTTGGTCAAAAAACCGGTGTATTTTATGAAACCAACATCAAGAACATCAAGTCTTCCTTTTGGTAGGTTCGGTGCTTACACAGCATTGTGACAGAATACAATGTACTGTGGGTGGTGAAAGACCAGTTAAAATGGGGAACTTGGTTTGGGAATATGGCTAGCAGTGAATGAGTTAAAGGTACATAGCTGACACTACAATGTATACCGCATTTTCTATACATTTTATGCTTGCAATTTTTTTTGTATTCAAATACGTTTACAATGTGTTAAAAAAGTGTGTTTTAATAAGTTGAAATGTGTTTAAAGGTTGGGGGAGGATAAAAAAAATATATATTTTTTTAGATGGTCTTGCTATATCACTACAGTTTTTGAATCTGGAACGTAACACAATGAACAGGGGTTTACTCAACATAAAACTTTTACATCGCTGTGTTTGTGTTTTTATTAAATATTCTCCACACTGACTGGTCTTGCATTAGGTGCACCCACATCTCTAATGACATCTAATACAAGTGGTCAATCTAAAATTCTGTGTTTTAATGATAATATTGAGTTTTTGATGTCATATAGTTGTAGTTTGCAGATGCGTATAAATGTAGTGGATGCTAGTGGGCTAATGGAGAGAGTAGGTTTCTATACCATGGAAATCCAGGCATTCAGGCAACGGTTGGTCATGCATCTGTGTTGCTGCACATAATAAAGATAACAAAGTGATTTACATCTAAATCCTAAAAGACTTAACACACTCATGATTCCTTAGCCTGCACTGCATTCAAACATAATAAATAAATGCCTGTTGACTTTTCATTCATGTATTCATGGCGCTCTAAGAGTTTTGATGGTGTTCTCTGTAGATTAGAAATTAAAAGTCTAGTCATTTAAAAGGAAGCAGATGATTTTGTTCTATACAAATCATGCGCTAGTACTTTTTGGTTCTATAACAAGCCAATTTTGAATGGTAGTAGGTGATTCCATTCAAAATTTCTGGACTTGACTATACAGACACGGTAGTGTGTGCGTGTGTGTGTGTGTGTGTGTGTGTGTGTGTGTGTGTGTGTGTGTGTGTACAAGAGAGTGTGTGATTACCAAGTGACAGTGATGTGACACTTGATTCTGTCCCAATTAGAAAATCACTGATGGTGATGAATCCGCACAAGGAAATTAGCCCAAGACGAGTGATAATTGTCTAATTAGATGTGCTTCGGCTTGATAGATGCACAACAAGCCGGCGCACATAAAGCACACATTAAATGCTTTAGACCATTAAATTGCACATTATAGATATTGCCGAACGCAAATGTGCAAAATGCGTGTGTGCGTGTGTGTGTGTAGTACCTTTAGTTCAAGTATTTTGTCTGAGTCTTGCTGCCAGTCCTTTGCTGTACAGCTGTCTAGCAGAAGAGAGGATAGTTTTATGTCTTTATCAGTAAGGGAACAAAATGCAAAACAAGGTGCTCGTCTTTTGTGGAAACAGGCACTGATTTAATGTAATTTACAATGAAACAGGATGCAAACAAGTGCAAAAATGGGTTGTGGCTAGATAGCAAGGCAGTTAACATCTTGACCCTTACCGAAAGTTCTACATGGGAACCCTAATAATTGCCCTATCGTATTACATAATTCCCTCTGCAATGGTTTTTATAATTTTTATGATGGCCAGGTGGGCTTTAAGAGAAGTCCAGTAAAAACTGTTGCAAACTTTTGCACGCCACATCAAAAGACGTGACGGACCAGATCTGGCTCTCGGGCCTAGAGTTTGACACCTGTGCCTTGGATCCGTGTATCGATAAGTGGTAGAAGGCTCCCTCTTGTGATATGTGAAGAATCACTAAATTAAATGTTCACCCTCTAGTGATATGTGAAGAAACACTAAATTAAATGTTCAAACTGTGTATAATGTTAGTTATTTGAACTTTTTGTAGTAAATTACATTTGTTAAGTACAGTTAATTTTTATTTAACCTTAAATCACAATACATTTGCATCTTTTGGGATATGTTTATTTTCAAGTATTTTTGTGTGCAATACATTTCATTGAATCATTAATTACAGATTTTTTATTTTCTTATATTTAGGTGCAGTGTTCAAATGTTAAAACTGTGCATAATGTTACAGTGGCTTACAATAATATTAAATACACATTTTTGATGAACATTACGGCCTACTACTTTTGCCAGGCCGATCCTTAGGATATATAGACAATAATAAGAAACCAGAAAACTGTTTAAAATTGTTTAAAAAAAAATGCATAATATTGTAGGTCTCCTTTAACATACTATTGTACAAAATACACAATGTTCTCATTACTTTTGCTGTGTGTTGTTGGCATTTATGCCAAATCATTCATCATTTGTGTTTTGCGATACACACGCGCACACACACACATACACACGGACACACACACAAACAAACAAACAGCACAGAAAGGGTCATATGCACTTTTGCTTAGAGAAAAGGAAAACTATCGACTCATTTGCTTTTGCTGTACCCGCTATTATTAAGGCCTTTTTGCTGTCGTTATTGCTGCATCCCATACACAACACGCAATGCCCTTCCCCCTTTGGTCTTGAGGAAGCCTCCAACCCGCTTGAGAGCTAAAATAACATGCTTTGCTGGCTGAATTGCTTTCAGCGCAAATGGCATTCTGCCAACAAGAGAGGAGGTTGATTCCATAGATAGACAACAAAAGAAATCCGCAAACGCAACCGGAGTAAATGGTAGTCCTCTGCTTGTTCTTCTCATAAAAGAAATCCCTCATATGCTAATAAAGTGAGCTGAAAAGCACAAGCTGTTTTACAGCCATAGTTCATTTTCACATCAATTAACAAACACGGGCTTTGTGTAGGCGACACGGTGGTCGACTGGTTAGCAAGTCTGTCTCACAGTTCTGAGGACCCGGGTTCAAATCTGGCCTCGCCTGTCTGGAGTTTGCATGTTCTCCCCATGCCTGCGTGGGTTTTCCCCGGGAACTCCAGTTTCTTCCCATATCCCAAAAACATGTTGATGTGAGTGCGAATGGTTGTTTGTTTATATGAGCCCTACGATTGGCTGGCGACCAGTTCAGGGTGTACCCCGCCTCTCGCCCAGAGTCATCTTAGATAGGCTCCAGCATCCTCGCAACCCTAGTGAGGATAAGCAGTTCACAAAATGGATGGATGTATGGATGGGCTTCGTGTATTACATGTAAAGTTACAGATGATGATCCTTGTTTACTTAAAAAGACTAGGCTTTCAAAGAAATTCCCTGGAACAATGATTGGAAAAAAATGAAGGATCAAAAACAAAAAACTAAGAAAAGAAAAGTCCTGTAACAAAATGAGGAAACACAACCCCAGCTCAACTGTTCTTGCTTGCTCCCAAGGTATCAAAGATTTAGGTATGCAGGTGTATTGATACGCGAACTAGTCTAGGGATTATTATTATAATTAATGCCAGTCACTGTTCCCCAGTTTGGGTTTTAGAGCTATACATTGTTGGAATATTTACAACAGAGTGCTTACTTTAATTTTTTATGGCATCCTGTTTATGCAGCAAACTAATGAAATACAATATAACATATGTACAGTTTGTGTCTACAGTGAACTGCTGCATATTCACTGTTTGCCGTTTACAAATTCGCCTAGAAGCTGTTTTTTTGGGGGGCGTGGGTGGAACCCATTCTTCTTAGCCATGCCTAATATAAAAATATTGGTTTTGTGCCATCTGATGGCGTCTTGACACTAAGCAACTATGTTCAACTGAGCGGAGAAGCTTCATTTAGTCAGGCCATAGCCTCGTTTCATATTAAAAAAAAAAAAAAAAAGTGCTTCGCTGCTAACTTGTGGCATCGATAGGCAATTACAAACCTTTTCGTGTTTCGTGTTTTGTGTTTTGTTGTGTGTGTGTGCGCGCATGTGCGTGTGTGTTCCCGGTGATGTTTACCTTCACCGCCAATATGTAATCATCCTTGATACTGCCGGTTTGTGGCTGAAGTGATAAAATGTTGATCTTCACATATCTCATATATCACACTCGCGAGACATTCATGGACATGAGTTCACAACGACCTTGACTTAAACAGACAAACTCAAATCTAATGAGTTGATCTTTTCATCCAACTTTATGCTTTTACACGTCTCCCAAGTTTTTTTTAATGTAATGCTTACCGTGTCAGTAGCAAAATGTTAAAAACGTATATTGTGTCCAAAAAAGAAAGCGAAAACAATGAATCTTAAAAGCCTACACTTGGTAACCTCAACACATTCCTCTGTTCCAAAGCCACCCGACATAGTACATATATCATACTGACTTATTGAATTGGAGGAGTATGAAATATCTGGGATGATAGATTGTTGGTATTTAGTCGGGTTGGCATATAGCCACTGGTGAATTGTGAATTCAGGCTGTGTAAGTGGATTGGGGAAAGAGACAAATAGAAAGGATTTTTCTCCAAAACCAATCAACAATAAAATACGTTTTTTACTTCTGCTTTTATTGTCAAGGAACAATTGCAAAATACTTACTTGATAATGGCTTTTACTTTAGAAAAATACAATTTGTGACACATCCTGATAATGATGCAGTTCAAATAGAGTCAATTGTTATTTACCTGCAGTTTAATTTACCATGCCTTTCAAATGTCACCATTGACTTTAGAAATGTGGCAATAAAAATAATGAAGCCGGCAGTGGCGTTACAGCAATGACTTGATTTGTGTGAGTGGCTGAAAATGAGATGTTTGTTGACTCTCCAGAGCAGAAAATGAGACTGGGAGTCCATAAGACCATGTTCACTGCTGGTGCTTAATGGCTTTTGTAAATTTAATATGATTAGGTTGCAAAATTCCAGAAAATGATCAAAGTTGAAAACTTGGAATATGTTGGAATTTGTTGGACTAAATCAGGAAATAACAAAAATTAAGGTTGGCATTTAATATGGAACTTAAATATAGAGTTGGTTTTTTTTTGGAGTATGTACCATAGTGTCGCAGAAATCAGTTTACAAAAAATGTTTTGGGCAAATATTGCTTGGGTTCACGAACTATGTTTCCTGACATACACTCAGAACACTTTTGATGTAAATTAGCACTCAATATGGCTCTTGCTGATTAGGCCAACTCTGAATTAATAGTTAATTACCATAAATTCCCATTAATTCCCATTATTACAATGGAAGGTTTCCAATTTGGAACATAATATTCCGAAATTCCCCCTCTTAAATTCCCATGGAGATTTAAAAGAAACTTCTACGGAAATTTAATTGAAAATGTTCCACCTATTTGCAAAACAAAATATGGTCAAGATCAACGAAGGGAAAGTATCAGATTTGCTTTAATAAAGCACTAAACCTCATGTTTAATACACTATTTGAGTAAAATTAGAATACATTAAGTACAGTATTGCTGCAAATAATAGCCAAATTACTTGTCCACTTAAGAAAAATAAATCCCTACATTTTCAGACATGCAAACATCAAAGGCATGAAAAAAGTGACAAAAACAAAAACATTTTAGAGGGTGTCTGGGGGATCCCCTGGGGCCCCGCAGAGAATTTTTTTAATTTTAACAGAAATTAACCAATTTGGAAGACTCTAAAGAGTACAATAAGGCAAAATAAATAAATGAATTCTTCACGCAGAAAAACGTATTCACACCGCTCAATTACATGATGTACAAATTTAAGATTCAAATTAAAGTTGCCTCATTTCTTTGCTTTTTTGTTCTGGTCTCAAACTTGAGCCAGGCCCATCTCCACCTCCACCTGATGCCTGCTTCAAGCTGTGCCACATGAATAGCATCCTCCTCTTTAAGCACTCTCATTCTAGAAAATAATTAACTAAAATCATTGTCTGTTTGACTTCATTTTTCACTATTACCAACTTCAAAGGCTAATCCCAAATGCATCCTCCAGGAAAACATGAACATCAGAAAACTAATTACATGATTGTAGCTGCGTTTCCTAATTAATACAAAATGTACTAGCGGATCAGCTCTTGTCGCCGATGTGACGTGTGTTTCGTGGTTCCACTTTTGGGACCACAACCAGGGCCCCGACCCGCAGCACCTCAATGCGAAAATACAAAAGACTAGCGCAACAAATACCGCACTGTCTGATCTGATGAGCAAAAATGTCAGGCTTATCTAGTGTGAATACCTGTCCGGGAAGCCCAATGGAAGACGTTGGGTGAGGTCATGTGACTTTATTGTGTCGTTTGATTGGTGAACTCGACTTAAACGTCACTCGAGCTTAAATTGGATGACACAAACAGCGCCTGATGCAGAAGTCTAAGTCGTAGTCTTGCGCATGAAATAGTTGATAAATAAGAAATAATTGATAGATAAAAGTAGCGAGCGACATTTAGATCATTGCAACGGGATAAAAGTACCGTGACTTATTAACAGCAGAAGCGGCGGAGGTTTTTTTCTGGTCTCGTCAACTCTTGTGACTTCAAGCGCACAGGCGGAACCTCAGGCTGCATATTAGTCCGTCGCGGAGTAATATTCACAATTACATCTGTGTGCTGATGGTGGATGTGTGGAATGGATCTAGCTGCCAGGGTTCAAGGAGTAGGAAACAAACAGCCTATGACGTCAGTGATCATCACAAGATGGAGGAATGTGTCTATTTAAATGACCTGTTTATTTACTGTATATACTTGTGTACTTAATTGCTCAAAAAAATTATGCCAGTGAGGCATAGGGACAGACAGACAGAACAAATGAATGGTCTTCTATTAGATGGCAGGAAGTAAATATAGTGACATTTAAACTGACATTTAATTGCTAACAAATTAAACAGGACTAATAGACTAAGTTTATTTTTGCATCATCACAACTCAAGTTAAATGTCTTTTTTTACTTCTTTGACCTATTAATATTTCTATATCTACAAAGTAGACAAATGGAGTACAATTCGGAAATGAAAGTCCAACTGCTATGAGAATAAATTGGAAATATCATAAGATTATAATAATAGAAAAGGTTTGAATGTCATTAAAATAACCTAGTTGTAATAATTTGATTGTAAACTTAATTTTTAACAAGTGAATGTCAAAACTCCCACATGATCCCAAATGCAGTTGCTGCTCCCACCAGCAGTTGATGAGACTAGTATCATATTAAAATATTTGATGTTATCCTCGCAATATAGAGACTTCCCAAAACCTTTTTTTTTTCTTGTAATATTACGACTTTACTTACTTTTTTTCTTTACTTTACTTTTTTTCTTGTAATATTACGACTTTATGGCACGGTGGACAACTGGTTAGAGACTCTGCCTCACAGTTCTGAGGACCAGGGTTCAATCCCTGGCCCCGCCTGTGTGGAGTTTGCATGTTCTCCCTGTGCCTGTGTGGGTTTTCTCCAGACACTCCGGTTTCCCCCCACATCCCAAAAACATGCATGAATTGGAGACTCTAAAATTGCCCGTAGGTTTGACTGTGAGTGCGAATGGTTGTTTGTTTGCATGTATGTGCCCTGCGATTGGCTGGCAACCAGTTCAGGGTATACCCCGCCTCCTGCCCGATGATAGCTGTGATAGGCTCCTGCACTCCCGCGACCCTCGTGAGGATAAGTGGCTCAGGAAATGGATGGATGGATGGATGGATTACAACTTTATTCCCCAAATAATGTGACGCTATTCTCATAATATTTAGACTATATACACATTCATTCATGTCTATTCTACTAAAATAGCTTTTTTTCCTCATAATATTTATTTATTTACTTTATTTTCATAAAATAGTGACTTTATTCTAATAATATTCAGACTATATTCTCAAGTTTTTTTCTCGGAATATTACTACTTTATTCTGCTAAAAGAATATTTTTCTAATAATATTGCAACTTAATTCCTTTTGTCATAATAATACTTTGACTATAAAGTGGAACATTGACATATGACTGACTTGACTTTTGAGTTTTTCAAGATTTGAAATGTCGCTGCGTTGATTTTTTTCTTTGACTTGTGAGCAAAATTTGACATAGAAATGCTAGATGCTGGCATCAAACGCAACTCAAGTCACTTGACAACAAGCAGCAGTTTATCAGCTTGTAAACAATTCTTCAAAAGAAACATCGAGCTGTTTATCACCACTCCCAGTTGAATTTTACTGTTAAACTAAGCATAAAACGAGAATAAACATTTCCAACCAAACTTTGACGAAAGTACGCTAGCTTAATGCTAACATCGGATGCAAAATTTCAGAGACATGCTAACGATTAGCCTCAGTGTCATAACCCTTTAAGCAACGGATAGTTGAACACAAACGGTGAAGCAGACAATAGAACAATACTCACATGCATATATTCTTTATCCGCTGCAAAAAAAAAGTATAACATTTTACTGCAGCTTACTGACCGTTTGTGACTCTCTTCTTCATGTATACACATCTGTATATATTATACTGCCCCTTGGTGGCCAAGGCTCAAACACCAGAAGGAGGACAATGTGTGGCTGGAATGAATTAGTTTCCATTCATTTCAATGGGGAATGATAGTTTGAGATACAATTGTTTTGCGTTACGAGTGTGGTCACGGAACAAATTAAACTCATAAATCAAAGCACCACTGAATTGTAAGAATTTTTTTCTCTGAATATTACAACTTTATTCTCCTAAAAAAAAAAACATCTCGGAATACTGCAACTTTATTCTTCTAATATTACAGCGGTTCTCACAATATAAACGTTATTCTCATAATGATAAGTTTATATTGTGATTCTATGAAATTGTTCTCATTGTATTTTTTTTCCTCTTTCAGTGTCCCCCAAATACTTTGCTGCAAATATCCCAGCAGTATCATAAATATTAAATAGCAATTCGATTGCATTCAGCCCATACTGATCTGTCTGTTTGCAAAGAAATCCAAAGGGAGTTTCACTCTAATCTCTTCCTAGCTGCGCTCGCACTTTGACAAAATACAATCTTAGTGACACAATACACTCTCAGCCACAAATACCACAGAAAACAAACATTGTGTTCTTATGCCCAAACTTTCCATCATCACACAGTCAGCATAGTTTGTACCCAACCTCACAACTTCACTGGTCTGCTTTAATGGATTTTGCACAGCTCTTGCCTGAGGCTGTCACACAGGATCTATTTTAGGATATCATGGCGGACGATCAGGTCTTCAAAGAGATCTTTAGAGATTACGGACGACAAAAATTGTTTATGGCTCTCACACAGGTAGAAACATTATTAGAGATTCACACCAAGTAATTATTAATGGGTCACGATTAGAATCACTCAGCCGAAGGCACGAAGCCACAAGCAAGCCAGACAGAAAGATGCATCTTTAAATTAGTTTTTTTTTACTACTTACATGCATTTTATTCTCATTTATGAGAGATGGATTTTAATCTGGCACAGTGGTGAATCCGTTCATTCATTGTCCGGCTTGTTAACAAGACACTTTTCTGTGATGTGTCAAATTTGCAAGACATTTTTTTTGGTCTGTTTGGTGGCACTTTTTTTTTTGATTGATGAGGTCTGAAGGTAAGCCTTGGGTGTAGGCAGTGAGAATCAACTCCACTTTCCAAAAAATGTGATTAGCCATTGTTAATTCATGATCAAACAAGCTGGGACAATTACTTTTTCACACATTGAATATTCCCCCCAATAAATAAAAGGGGGCAATTTAGAGTCTTCAATCAACCTAACATGCATGTTTTTGGGATGTGGGAGGAAACCGGAGTGCCCGGAGAAAACCCACGCAGCCACGGGGAGAACATGCAAACTCCACACAGGCGGGGCCGGGCATTGAACCCGAAGAAGAATTAAAAACTAAGACGGATGGCTGTGTGCGTAATGTTCCTTTGTACCTCATTAAACAGAATGAGTAACCACGGCAGCCAAATTGACTTAATAATGGAGCAATTATCTCAAACATGCACAACTGTCTCCTTCTAACAAGCGCCTGTATTCTCTTGTGTGCGTTTGTTTCCTTTGCTGTTGTCTTCTTCCAATAATATTGGCTATGAAGAGAAGCGAAGTCAAGAGTGCATTGATGAATTTGCTATGTTATGCTGTTATTTAGTGCGGCACTGCTTCATCAATAGGCCACACACAAATACATGCAATAAACGCGCAAGGAGACACGCAGTGACAGATAGCGACAAACGCAAAACCTGATACATGATCATTGGTTATTTTGGTCCGATTGATTGCCGAGTTACGCAATGAGACAAATCTCTTACGGGGCCGACCCGGCAGCTCTCGACTCTATCGTGCTTCCTCATTTATTGTGCTCTAATAATGTCATCAATACCAAGGTGCTGACTATGCAGAACTGTGCCGCCATTATGCAGAGGGGGGGTGCTCAGGGAAATACAAAACGCATGACAAACATGAAATTCCATTGTTTTCTATGCAAAGTTCCAGACTCATCCATCATCCAAACATTGTGTGAAGGGAACGGAAAAATGATTCTATTTTTAGGCAGCCGTTTCTATATGCACAACATGGCTATTATAAAAAAAAAAAAAAAAAAAAAAAAAAAAAAAATGCCGGGGTTGATATGAGAGGTGGCGAATTATTGTATCAGCAGGGAGCATCATTTATAGATGAGGTCACATGTAATGGTAAGCGATTTTCACCGGGGGCTCTTTTCCATGTCGGCTGGATACATACTGAAAGCATCAACCAGGACAAATGGCCGCCTGGTGCCTAAATCACTTCAGTTACCTCCACTTAAGGGGAGCCAGCTGGGGACTGCGGTGCCCTCAGCAACCTTCAGTGGAAGTAAGGAAATACACCGCTTTTATTTACTGTATGTCCATTTTTCTGTGTGTTGCATAGAACCAAACAACTACTGAATTATGAATAAACATTAAATGGGAAGAACATATTTAATTGTATGAGACTGTAAAATGATAATATCCAGATTCTCCAAACAGTTAAGCAGTAAAGCAAGTAATTGCTTTTTTCATGGTTGCAGGTTTTTGATTCATGTGATAAAATGAATAAAATGCTTATCACATGGATAGCAATTATACTCTCCACTAAACGTCTGAGCTACACTCGCAAGATAGGTTGTCTGATCCATATTAAATTACAACGGAACAGCCAAAGTTGAATGACTTGAAGGTCGCAAAGTGGAGAGATAAAGCAAAAATATGCCACTAAAGTCACACAAAAATGTAAAAGTTGAATACTCGAGACTTCGGTGACATAAAATAAAAAATATGTGATGGAAAAGATCACAAAATACAACGAAGAAGGCACTACAGTAACTCTCTGCTTAATTGCAGTTCATCGTTAGCTATATTGTTGTTGCTTTTTAACAGTGTACAGAGAAGTCAGCATTTAGAGTTGTGCACCTTCAGTGTAAAAACATGCCAGACAGCCGTCAAGTCTACTGGACAAGATGGAGTATAATTAAAAGCTACAAGAAGAGGCAGAAAGGTCTCAAGTCCAACTGTGCTCCAGTAATAATCAGTGTTGCCATAGAGCAGAGAATAAAGGCGTGTGAGTATTGTTGTATGCTCTGTTTGTGTTGCTCTGTGTATGCTCTGTTATGTGTTGCTGCTATGTGTATCTTAAAGTAGCAGTAGTTCAAAGGTTTATACAGTAATTACCAAAACATCTATGCTAATTTCCGTTAGCCTGTCTATGGCATTTCCCGTTATGTTAGGAGGCTATTAAGATTTTCATAAGACAATATTACATGGCTTGGATGAACATTTTGATGTTTAAATATATAATGTTGAATTCTGTTTTGATTTAGAGTATGCGTATTTGTTTTACACTAAACCTCCACTGGGAGTGACAAACAGCTTGAAGGAAGTACACTTTAACTCCAATTTGGAGAACTATGAGAGGGAGAACAAGTACTAAGGTAGTTTTTTTTTTTTTTTAAAAAGCAATAAGTTTCAGGTGTTTTAATAAGTTTGAATGTGTTTAAAGTGTGTGGGAGGACTAAAACTAAAATATATTTATATATATTTTAAATATGTTTTATGTGGTCTTTCTATAGTGTAGATTTTCCTCTGTTGTAGCTTGGTCTGGAACGCCTTCCCCTTGATAAACAGAGGTTCACTGTATACACTTTTCTGGCCGTAAAATAATCATTCATTGTTTCATACAAACATGTTTTGACATGATCGCCGCTGTTAAGTAAGTTGAATTGGCTTGGTCACAAGCTGGATTTACACTGCCTGGTTCAAGTGACACACTTCAGATTTTTTGCTTTCAAGTGGCTTATTGGGATATTCATCATGGAAGCATACAAAAAGAAAAAAAAAAAACACACGGAATCAGATATCTTCAAATCAGAGTCAGGCCCCTTCCAAAGGTGGAGAACAATCTGATGCATCTGAAGAGTCTGTGTTGTCATTGTCTGGTGTTAACACTTGCAGTTCATTAACTCGTCGAGCATCTGTGTCTGCAGTTTGTTTCCGATGATCCGTGAAGGTAAAGACAACTATTTCAGACGTGTCGCTTGAAATGTGCACGGAAATAGACAAGTCAAAAAACTGAATGTCTGATGTGTGTTTTTGATGTTTAATTTTAAATGAGGATAAATTAAGTTTACTAATGCAAAGCAAAGCACATTTATTTATATCGCGCATTTCATACACAAGGTAACTCAATGTGCTTTACATGATTAAAAGCATTTAAAAACTAAGAAAAAAACAGCTTATAAACATTTAAAACAGAGAAAAAAATAAAAATATAATTGAAACAGCGTACAGTGCAAGAAATATCATTTAAAAGTGGAAATGCTCTAAAAAGCATGGGAAAAAAGAAGTTTTTAACCTGGACTTAAAAACATGCACACTTGGGTCTGACGTCACTTCTGTTGGCAACTTATTCCATTTGTGTGCAGCATAATGGCTAAATGCTGCTTCACCATGTTTGCTTTGGACTCTGTGCTCCACTATTTGACCTGAGTCTGTCGATCTCAGAGCCCTACTGGGTTTATATCCCATTAGCATTTCATTCATGTATTCAAGACCTAAACCGTTTAGTGATTTATAGACCAGTAGCAGAACTTTAAAATCTATTCCATAGCTGTCGGGAAGCCAGTGTAAAGACTTTAGAATTGGAGTAATATCCTCTGACCTCTTTGTTTTGGTCAGAACCCGAGCTGCAGCATTCTGAATGAGCTGCAGCTGTTTAACGCTCTTTTTAGGGAGTCCAGTCAGAAGACCATTACAATAGTCAAGTCTACTTGAGATAAAAGCATGGATGAGCTTCTCCTGGTCTGCTTGACACATGCAAGCTTTCACTCTGGATATGTTCTTCAGATGGTAGAAGGCAATTTTAGTAATTGATTTGATATGACTGTTGAAAGTCAGAACACCAAGGTTTCGGACTTGGTCTTTGGTTTTTAAAGAGAGTGACTCCAGGTATTTACTAACAGCAATCCTCTTTTCTTTATTGCCAAAAACAATTATCTCAGTTTTATTGTGGTTTAATTGACGAAAATGTTGGCTCATCCAGTTATTTATCTGTTTTAGACAGTGACACAACACCTCAATTGAACTGTAATCATCTGGAGACACTGGTAGACATAACTGTGTCATCTGCATAGCTATGATAGTCAAAATTAAAGTGAGAGTCTGGAACATGTCCCAGAAGAAAATTGGGGGTTCACTGTATTAGGAATTTTTAAAATAATTGTGTTATACAGTGTCTTTGGATTAAACTAAATGGAGCCGTATTTTTGAGTTTCCCTGTTGCTGCTTCAAAAAAGCACACCAAGAGCAGATTCGATTCTATTACTGTACTAGCTGCACAGCAGCAAGTTTCCACTCCTCTCGGTTGCCTGCCTATCTTGATTGTATGAGCATCAATGTGACGGCGTCACACGTTTTCCAGCATGACTACAAGAAATTGAAGCTTTTTTTCCCCTTTTCAGCCCGTCACCTTCACCGCTCAGCTGGTCATTTTCTTTTATTAGTTAACCTGCATTTCCTGAAGCCAGCGTGGGCAAGCGGCATGCACTGCTACGAGCTCACAGACAAGCACGGTCCAGAATCTATCTTGTGGACAGAAGTGTTGAGTGACTATTACTTGTCAGTGGACAGCATAAAAACCACAGCAATTAAACTCTATTGGGCCGTGTAACGTTTTCTTCTTGGGGGAGACGAGAAAAAGAAAAAGGGCAAGGGTGTACGGAGCAATAGCTTTGACTTCACTGATGCTGCTTAGCATCGGGAGATTTATGTCGACCCTTTGCTAACAACATTTAGATTGATGAATTCAAGCATGCAAGTGACAGTAAAATTACTACATGTGAAATACAACATCAGCTTTACAAGGGAGGCAACACTTCGCAGATTAAACACCCCTAAGATCGTACAATTCGGGTATTTGCAGTTCATTTTTCATACCTTCACCAATTAGCGTTTTTTTTTCTGTGGAATCTATCCCCAGCTAAAAACTAAAAAGCTGATAAACTCATATTCATGTTTTTTGTAATCTTTCTGAAAAACTGTAATATGCCACTAGATGTGATTAAAGCCCTGAATAGGAATGTATAATACAGTAGTGAAAGTAGTTTGTCCATGGAAGTTACAGTCTTCGCCATATGTTGTCGGTGGATTTCTGGTGCTTTTTTTTTTTTTATTACCTGTAATCCATTTATCTTGAAAGGTAATGTCGTAAAATGATGTTGAAATTATATTAAACAGTTTTAGGATTACAGTTTTTGATATACTGTATTTACAGTCTAAACTAGTGCTGAATTTGACATCCCGCTAACGATATATATCTTGATTTAGTATTTTTCCTTAAGGTTACATGAAACTAATGACAATGTTCTCTTGTTTTACATTTTATGTAGAAAACCAATTAAAATAAATGAAAGATAAATGAAAAGACAATAAAAGAAATATCAAGTGGAAAATTACCATTCAAAATATCTGTCGGTACAACCAATTTAAATGGGTAAATATACATATATATATCCATCCATCCATTTTCTGAGCCGCTTCTCCTCACTAGGGTCGCGGGCGTGCTGGAGCCTATCCCAGCTGTCATCGGGCAGGAGGCGGGATACACCCTGAACTGGTTCCAGCCAATCACAGGACACATACAAACAAACAACCATTCACACTTACGGGCAATTTAGAGTCTTCAATTAATGCATGTTTTTGGGATGTGGGAGGAAACCGGAGTGCCCGGAGAAAACCCACGCAGGCACGGGGAGAACATGCAAACTCCACACAGGCGGGGCCGGGGATTGAACACGGGTCCTCAGAACTGTCAGGCTGACGCTCTAACAAGTCGCCCGCCGTGCCGCCACACACACACACACACACACACACACACTTTTATATATATATATATATATATATATATATATATATATATGTCACTAAAACTAAACATAAGACAAAGAGAATTAACCAAAGTATTTAACCAAACCACATATTAGCCAATAGCTTAATGCTAACACACAATGCAAAACGCTAAAGATGGGCAAACTAAACTAGCATCAATATCGCGGTAGTTATAACACTTTACACAACAGATATTTTATCTCAAACGGCGCAGCAACACATGTAGCCAGGCAATACAGCAATACTCAGAAGCATTCAGTATATTCCTTATCCTTTGCTAAAAACGACTAATATTTCTGCAGCTGAGTTGCCACAGCCTTCTCTGTGTTACACCATTAAATATAAGTGTATTTATTTAGTGTATCTATGTCTGTGTTTCACTGCCCCCTGGTGGCCAAGACACACACCAAAAGGAGACCCATTGAATTAAAACAGGAAATCATTATGCAAAAACTGTTTAATGATTTACATTCTATTTGTTCCTGTCATTACTTTATGGTTTTTTATAACGCACTATATTATAGAGTGCTATTTGTCCTATTAACAAACACATTACAAAGTTTGGAAGGGATTGATAACATTTCCGTTCATTTCAATCGGGAAGATTTATTTGAGACAAGTGTTTTTAGTTACCAGCATGGTCACACAACGAATTAAACTTGTAAATCAAGGCACTGCTGTGTTAGGATATAAGATGTAAAATATGATAATGCAGTAGAATTTCTACCTATACAGTTAGTGGTATAAAGTTATCACCGCCAGAGGGCAAACACACAAGACCTTTTCACTCGCCCAAATAATCTGGAATGTCAATAGAGTTAAAAATTGATCAAGTGCCTGAGGGCAGCAACACTGAACTAATTACAAAACCACAGCAGCTCAGTACGTTAAGGTCATTAGAGCTAAATAACAATCCGCTGAGGTACCATACTATATCCTATCATTGAACACAATCAGCATGGTCCCTACAGAATGACAATTCATTTAAAAATAAAAGACAGTGTTAAAGACGAAAAGTCTCAGTGCAGATCTTGACAACTGCAATTCAAGCAAAGTCCTGCATGCAGCATTTTACTGCCAAACTAATCCATGGTGGTCACTGCAATGAATTCAATGTCAAAACAGCATATCTGCAGTATCTTTGTCCCACTAAATCATACCATTGGAAGTATTTCCTGCTTCAAACAAAATTATCAAATGAAGTATTTTCTCACAAGTTCATCTCATTGTTATTTTTTTTAGGACACAAAGCATGTTGTGTAGTGAGAAAATTATTGTCACACCTCTGCACGCTCTCATTACGGTTGCCGTTGCCACAATGTAAGACCATTGCCATTCATCATGTGCTGTCTATGCATGTTCCACGCTGCTAAAAATAAATCTCTTCAACCATTCAGGTATCAGGATGAGGTTGCTACTGTTGGTACAATGCACCAGAAAAAAAGGCAAGACAAGCAGTGACCCCACACTGAAAAGTACAAATGACTTCTTGTCTCATTACCCAAGCAAATCACGTTACATATCCTTTGGAAACCTAATAGAAATGCTGCACTGTGTGGCCTTTTCTGTTACAATCAGTCATTCGATTTATCTTTTTCTACACTGTATCTAAAGCAGTTTCTCTCCATCTCTTTGTCTGCCTTCTCACCAACTTTCTTTCATTTTTGTGGGCCCCCTGCCGTTCCTTCTGTCCCTCCCCGACTGATTCCGTCTTTGTCACTTTCTTTGCTGAGCAGACAAATTCAAGTGGAAGCGAAGGACACGGTGTTGCATTATTCAAACCCCTCACAGGAACAAGAGTTGCAAATTATGGCCGGCAAATTCTGATTAAAGCATTTTGCTGAGACGAAAAAATACAGTCAAGGCTGGAAGTGACACGACAACATTATGTGGGATTATAAAGAATTAAAGAAATCCGGATTACTCACTTAGAAACTATAGTTCCTTTCACTATTACGGGTTGAGTATAACACATCAGCAATACTGATATAGTGGGCTCAAATTAATGTTAGTCATGATGACAGGATGCTATAAACTTGTAAAGGTTAATTAATACCTTGACGGTTCAAACTCTCCCCATCCAAAATTATACTCTAAATGTAAAGGTAGCGTTTAGGTACTGTTTTAACTACCATTATAAATAATAATAGAAGTTACCGTGTAAAAAAAAAAATAAAAAAATAAAAAATAGCTAAAATAAAGTAAAACTACACACCTTTTGAAGACACTTGACAGACACACAATGGAGAGGGAACAGTGCAGTGCTGCATAATAAAATTATCAAACAACATGTACAGTATTTCAACAAATAATAGTACATGAAAAAAAAAAAGAGTAAAACTGTATTTAGCGTGCACATACATTGGCTTGGCTTCTTTCGCCTCCTTGTTGACCAATAGAATGTCTTTTGTATCTCGCACAATGAGTGCTACTAAAAGACCCTGTAAGTGAATTCAGAGATTTGTTTTTAAATACATTTTATGTTTGAAGATCATTGCTGAAAAGATGTAAAAACTATGTTGCAGTTGGGGCTTTGGGCTGGCGTGGCTGCTTTAGAGCGCCTCGTTGTCAGCCATGAGTGCGACACGTGACGAATTGAAACACGGACTCACGAGGCGGGGGGAACTTCTTAAGACCGATGCGACAACCACTATGTGGACTGTAGCATCACGGTGGTGAGGCCGCTTTTGAGTGCCTCGTTGTCATGGCATGGAAAAGCCTCGTAACAACAAGTTTCAACTCCCACCTCCGACAGAACTTTGCTCATGTTCCGGGGGAGGCGGGGGACATCGAGTCAGAGTGGACCATGTTCCGCGCCTCCATTGCTGAGGCGGCCGACCGGAGCTGTGGCCGTAAGGTTGTCAGTGCCTGTTGTGGCGGAAATCCCCGAACCCGTTGGTGGACACCAACGGTGAGGGATCCCGTCAAGCTGACGAAGGAGTCCTATCGGGCTTTTTCGGCCAGTGGGACTCCTGAGGCAGCTGATGGGTACCAGCTGGCCAAGCGGAATGCAGCTTTGGTGGTCGCTGAAGCAAAAACCAGGGTATGGGAGGAGTTCGGTGAGGCCATGGAGAAAGACTTACGGACGGCTTCGAGGAAATTCTGGTCCACCATCCGGCGTCTCAGGAGAGGAAAGCAGTGCACCACCAACACTGTGTATAGTGGGGATGGGGCGCTGCTGACCTCGACTCGGGACATTGTGAGTCGGTGGGGAGAATACTTCGAAGACCTCCTCAAATCCACCGACACGTCTTCCCATGAGAAAGCAGAGTGTGGGTTCTCTGAGGCGGGCTCTCCTCTGTCTGGGTTTGAGGTCACCGAGGTGGTTAAAAAGCTCCTCGGTGACAAGGCCCTGGGGGTGGATGAGATTCGCCCGGAGTTCCTAAAGGCTCTGGATGTTGTGGGGTTGACACGCCTCTTCAACATCGCGTGGACATCGGGGACAGTGCCTCTGGATTGGCAGACTAGGGTGGTGGTCCCCCTTTTTAAGAAGGGGGACCGGAGGATGTGTTCCAACTACAGGGGGATCACACTCCTCAGCCTCCCTGGTAAGGTCTATTCAGGGGTGCTGGAGAGGAGGGTCCGTTGGGAAGTCGAATCTCAGATTCAGGAGGAGCAGTGTGGTTTTCGTCCTGGCCGTGGAACAGCGGACCAGCTCTACACCCTCGGCAGGGTCCTCGAGGGTGCATGGGAGTTCGCCCAACCAGCCTACATGTGTTTTGTGGACTTGGAGAAAGCGTTCGACCATGTCCCTCGGGGAGTCCTGTGGAGGGTGCTTCGGAAGTATGGGGTACTGAACCCCCTGATAGGGGGTGTTCGGTCCCCGTACGACCGGAGTCAGAGTTTGGTCCGCATATCCGGCAGTAAGTCGGACTCGTTCCCGGTGAGGGTTGGACTCCGCCAAGGCTGCCCTTTGTCACCGATTATGTTCATAACTTTTATGGACAGAATTTCAAGGTGCAGCCGAGGCGTAAATGGGGTCCGGTTTGGTGGCCTCAGTATTGCATCTCTGCTTTTTGCAGACGATTTGGTTCTGTTGGCTTCATCAAGCCGTGACCTCCAACTCTCACTGGAGCAGTTCGCAGCCGAGTGTGAAGTGGCTGGGATGATAATCAGCACCTCCAAATCTGAGACCATGGTCCTCAGTCGGAAAAGGGTCGCGTGCCCTCTCCAGGTCGGGGATGAGATCCTGCCCCAAGTGGAGGAGTTCAAGTATCTTGAACAAGAGTTCACGAGTGAGGGAAGAATGGAACGGGAGATCGACAGGCGGATCGGTGCAGCGTCTGCAGTGATGCGGACTTTGTATCGGTCCGTTGTGGTAAAGAAGGAGCTAAGCCGAAAGACGAAGCTCTCAATTTACCGGTCGATCTATGTTCCTACCCTCACCTATGGTCATGAGCTGTAGGTCACGACCGAAAGAACAAGATCCTGGATACAAGCGACCGAAATGAGTTTCCTCTAGCAGGGTGTCCGGGTTCTCCCATAGAGATAGGTTGAGAAGCTCGGTCATCCGGGTGGATCTCAGAGTAGAGTCGCTGCTCCTCCACATTGAGAGGAGCCAGATGAGGTGGCTGGGGCATCTGATTCAGATGTCTCCCGGACGCCTCCCTGGTGAGGTGTTCCGGGCATGTCCCACCGTGAGGAGACCCCAGGGACGACCCAGGACACGCTGGAGAGACTACGTCCTTCAGCTGGCCTGGGAACGCCTCGGGATCACCCCGGAAGAGCTGGATGAAGTGGCAGGGGAGAGGGAAGTCTGGGCGTCCCTGCTACTACCCCCGCGACCCGACCTCGGATAAGCGGTAGAAAATGGATGGATGGATGGACTGCATAGTGGCATCACCAAACAAGTTGGAACCAAACACATTGACGGAGATACGCTGATTAATGGCGGAGCACCTTCTGACATTTTGACATTGAGACCACCCCTGGGAATTAAGTCTCGTGATTTGGCCCAATATGAACAAACAGTTTACCAATAGCCTCTGGTTATCTCTCCGTTTCCCCCTGCCAGATCAATGTTTCTCGATTGAGCTACCTGGACTGTACAGAATACGATGGCTTCTCCAGTTTCCTTTTTTGAACAACAATAGACCTTTGGCTTTGAACATAAAATAAACTCAAGCTTGAGCACAAAAACATGTAAGAAGAATGTGACAGACCCAAGCATCATAAAGACATCATCCCTTCCGCGGTATTTGGGACAAACGTCAAATAGTGTCGAGCCGAGTTTAAAATCAATAGGCATCCTCAACAATCAATGTCTGGGTTCCTATGAGAAGTAATTAGAAGGGCAAACATGCGGCGCAACACTCTTCCTCCTCTTAGACTGACACTGTGTGGCTCAACTAAAAGCTTTTCACACTGTATGGTCAAAATAATGTTTAACAGAGCAAACATTTTGATATACTGTCTATGTAGGTCTTTTTTTCCCATGGTAATCCTATCCTAGTAGGTTTTAAACTTGTATTACACCATTCGGATACATCGTGCGCAGAGACACTGTGGAAGCAACTTGATGCTATATAATTAATTATTTGTGGCAACATTTCCATGTGTGTACTGTTTTTATTTTTTTCATTTTTGCTCCCAATGCATTCTTATGTTATGTCATTTCATTTCTTAGCAAACAATAAATCTCACATGCAGGCATATGTAGAAGGGTACACTATACACTTACTATATATGAGGATGTAAAATATACTGTTGATACCGTACATATTAATCATGTGCATATCTATACTCAAATATACATACCTCCTATACCAGATCTTTATGCTCTAAAATCAACTCTCAAATCAAAATAGCAATATTTTTTATATTTAGTCATTTGTAGGGTACAGTATATCATTAACAGGAACACAGTGGAAACTCAATAAACTAATGAGATTGTGTCTAAATGAAACGCAGTTGGAGCGAACTACTTTTTCTTCCGCTTGGGTAAGTGCGTAATGCATGAGCGCAGTGGCTCGCCGCACTGCTCAGTCACTCAGTCTGACTCTGCACAATGGCATTATGATAGAGCTTAAGGGGGAATCATGTGAGGAGCTATTTCAGCTCCAAACAGCTAAGGCCAGGTGTAGGATGTTTGTGGAAAAACAATAAGGATTTGTGACAACACAACAAACCTTGTGAAACAATTCAGGTTGAACCACAACACAGAATATGAGGTGGAGTCGCACACATAAGAGGAGGGTACAGTGTTCTTCCTACGGTGCGGCAGACACTATCCTGGTAAGGGGGAGGAAATGTGGATCTTTAATCAATGCTAGGCATTGTTGCTGTTAAAAAATTTCAAATGATTTAATATGGTTATGAAATAGGTAACAAAATAAATGCATGTTGCAACAAATAGCTGCATGAGTTTATCTTGGAGTAATATGTGCATTACTGAGATATTCTAATTTAAGTAAAACAGCATAGATTTACAGGGTGATTAAAAAAAGAATGCGCTAAAATTAGCACGCAATATTTCAAAAATGAAAAACAATAGAAAACTTGTCTTTTCCATTGTTTTTGTCCATGTCTGGGATTCAAATGAAGCACTCAAGTAAAAAGCTGGACACTTGGACACATGTTGTACATACCTTAAAGTTTTTATTTCATGTTTTACAAGTGCTCAATGTGGCCACCACCGGCAGCACGGACAACATCAAGCCGATATGAGAATTCTTCCCAAACGCGCCTCAGGGTGTCGCGGTCCACCGTGTTGATTGCAGCTGTTATTCGATCCTTCATGTCATCGATATTTGCTGGAAGTGGTGGAACATAAACTTTGTCTTTAACATACCCCTACAAAAAAAGTCTAAAAGCATGCTGCACCGTGACAATGACATTTGTTTTCGCAAACTCAAGCAAACACGCTTTCTGCTGAGGAGTCGCCATTTTGAGTGTAAAAAAAAAAAACTACTTTTTTTGACATTGAAAGGTGTCAGAGGAGTACGTCACCACAACGGTGACGTTCACACCCAGTCAAACTTGGATAACTCCCCTATCAAATGACCACTGATTCAGTCCATCAGAATGCTTTTAAACTTAATAAATGCGTAATGATTTTGACGTATTCTTTTTTTAATCACCCTGTATTGTCAAAACTGTACATCACTGCTTCTCTTATTACACATAGTCAGTGGGAAGATGAACAGCCCAATTGGAAAGGGTTTGATCTTATACAAGTCAATTGCTACATACAGTACATGACCCTGTAGCATGACAAGAGCCACACATCAGTAGACAAGGTCATACACTCAGATGCCAGATAACAGACAACTGGAGATGCAGAGTCTCCATCAAGGATCAGCACACAATTCCCTGAAGGACTGACCAGCTAGCGCAGCTTGGTGACAACCTATCCCAGTTAAGCTACAAAGGGCTGTGGTAATAGAGACCAGCAAACATCAACATTGGCGCTGCGAGAGCAGTCAGATAGCCAACATACAGTACAAGAAGCACGCTCAGTCAGCTACACTGGCATTTTTTAATCATGACGCCAAACTTACCCAGGAAACAAACAGATCTAGAAAATGACAACTGGGGTTGACCACACTTGTGGCAAAACTCCAATAAACTGCTGGGTAACATTTTCATCATTTTACATTGTGACACGTATCAGCTGATATCACAAAAAGTTCACAACTCGTACATAGATGGAGATGAGTTGCAGAGAGATGGTAGTTTGAACGCTTGTACGGTCAGGTGTTTGTGATTCCCTTGTGTTTCTTGCTGTTGCTTAACGCTGGTCAATGTCTTTTTGGCCATGTCTTTTGTTTAACTGGATTTCAATTTTGAACATGACAAAAAATAAATCAATAAATAAACACCTGTTTCATCCCTGTATACATTTCGTCTTACTTTTTTTTTTATGTTGGAAAATGTTTTGCATGGTGGTTGGCACATCCGCTTGCAGTTTTGAGGTCAGGGATTCGAATCCTGGAGTTTGCGTGGGTTTTTTCCTCAGCTTCCTCCCAAATTCCAAAAACATTTTATGCTTATTGCAGACTCTGTATTGTGAATGAATATTTGACTGCTTGTTTGTGTATATGTGCCTTGCGATTGGCTGGCGACCATTCCAGGGTGTAGCCTGCCTCTCGCCCAAAGTCGGCTGGGAATGGCTCCAGCTCACCCAGGACCCTAATGAGAAGAAGCATTATAGAAAATGGATGGCTGTTTGGACATTGTTTTAACCTCTCGCCAAAACTGTTTCACAGTCTCATCTTCCAGCGTTTACAATTGAGCTGACCCAGAGTTCACTTGAGACCACTACAGTTGGGATAATAACATTCAAACTTGACCAAGAAAATCACACAAGAGATTATTTTAACCAAACCAAACTTGGCAAGTGTGACCACGACCTTAAAGATCTTGCTGAAGCGACCAAGCAAGAGCATCTTGAGACGGCGCCATATTGGAGAGATTTATGGGACACATAGACCAAAGTGTTGGCGAGTAAACAGGCAAGTTGCTGCCGTGGTCTCGATACAGAAGGGAGCCATGTGATTGATGGAGTAATCCAGACCAAGTCAACATGAGGGGGAAAAAAGACTGATACTAAGCAGCCAAAGAAGACGAAGATTGAAAACTGAAAACCACAGTGGGAATGAGAAGGTCAAACTGCAAAATGTAGCTCATATTCTAAAATAGGTCTGTCTTCAGTATGTAGCACCTTTGTACCTCCGCAGTACTACAAAAACAAAAACTGAGAAGCGCACTACAATCAGATCAATAGCAAAAGATGCTGCAAGGCAAAGTGATCAGAGTGGAATCTTTGTTTGTTCTTGGTTTGTTAATTCTTGACAATTGTGAGCAGGCAACTTGTCTGCCGTGGGCCATCTCTGCAGCTAACGAAGACTCCGTAAATGAAACGACTGTTTGAGGGGGAGAATACAAGAATGTCAAACATTATCCTTGGATTCACCTAAACCATATCCCTGCACAATAATAAAGACGGAAAGGGCAATTTGAGACAGTGTAGCACTGCAGAAGGATAACTACTTTTTACTTTAACTGTGTGACATTGTGAATGCTAAACGAAGGGGTGACATTAGGGCTAGGCGATATGGCGTTACAATAAAAACCCCTATTTTTTTTAACTTTAAATGCATTTTAATAAAATGTAAATGTTTGACAATTTAACATCAATAAATTCCTTTTGGGGTAGATAAAGTATATGACAACAAAACTGTCACTGACCATAACATGAATAAAAGGTCCTGTTTCCAAACAAAATTCACCTTTGTCCCTGAAAATGTTGAACAAAATCCTGCAAACAGTATATAGCACTCCAGGTACAAGCCAGGTAGGTTGCTTAGTTTAATGAACAAGGAAAATAAGCCTGTCTACAACATGAGGCCATAGACATGCTCCACAGTGAAAACCATCTTTGATGGGTCACTTGGGGTTAGTGACGTATTTCTAGCCTATATTATTCAGCTACAGGACGTTTATTTTATGCTGCTGTAATGGTTGGTGAACTTCCAGACGCTCTTATTGTGAAGTCACACACCACCAGAAGGAGTCGGGTAAAAAGCGATCAGTGTTGCAACAGTTACTTTGAAACAGTTATCTCATTACTAATTACTCCGTTAATATGCAACTTAATTAGTTTGGTATTACTTGCTATAACTTAGATTACAAGTAACTTTATTAGTTACATTCAGGACACAAAAACACTATTAGCCTTACCTATGAATATAAGTCGTAGCACTAGCTAAGATAACGTAGCATCAAACGTAGCATAAAATGCTAACTCAGCACATAACAGGTAGGTATGACATGGACTTAACTTCGCCAACTTAACAATAGTACAAACATGAAATGGGGGCATGAACTTACTTGCACACACTACGGCAGATGATAAATACAGTAGCTTCGGCAATACATAAAATACTGCAAGCTTCATAGCTTAAATAACCTTTTCATTCTCAATATCGTAACTTATCGCTCTCCAACCGCTCACTCTCTTTCCTGCTTGCTACACAGTCATTCAAGCTACGGACGACCCACAAAAATAGCACCCGCAACATTCATTTGCTGAAGGAACAGAAACAAGTCTTTTGTACACAGTAAATTTGTGTTGCCTCGTATTCGAATGAGTGTGTAACTTACCTTTCTGCTCATTAAAGCATTCTGCTTCAGCAAAATGAAGTGCATCGACTTTTCTTGGGCGAATCATCTTCGCCACAATGGGATAAGGACTAGGATAAGTAACTTAAATTGATTATTATTATAATACATTAACTTACTCGTTCCTGAAAAAAGTTGTCATATTAGAGTAACCGGCATCACTGGGAGGAATATACTCTGACTTGGTGAGAATAAACTCCCCGTGAGGTGTTTAACGCGTTTGGACAAGCTGTAATACTGTATCTAGCTAATCACAACAGTTGCTACCAACATTGAAGTGGATCAGCGTGTGGATAAAATGTCTGCTTTTTTAATGTGCTGTATAAACTGGCACCATGTCTTTGACAATGTTCAGCGCAACTCCGACTTCGACTGTGCAATTGCCCTCCTTTTTTGTCACAATGTGAAAGAATTTCCCTCTTGTTGTCGGTTTCTTTCTTCAGTTTATTTATTTTTTTAATGAAAAAAAAAAGATGTAACCCAAAACAACGATATATCGATTAAATCGATTAATCACCAAGCCCTATGTGAGATTCAAACTAAATACAGATTATTGTTGCGCTATTAATAAAGTATCATGTTAATATACTGTCTTTAGCCCATGGTTACTTCAAAGAATGACATGGAGTATTACCTGTACAAGTGCAGACACTCTGTTAGTCTTTTATATGAAATGCGGGAGTGCAGGTTGGAGTGCAGGGATTGCAAAGTGTCTGAAAGTGCCCTTTCCCAACATGTACCAACCCTTATCTTACTTTGGGGCCTCAGGGGCCTTGGAACTTTTTTTTTTAGCCTCAGATGTAATGCTATCTCAAAGAGCAGGAAAAAAATATATATAATCAGCACTGCGGCACAACCTGCAGCTAAAAGTTGAAACTGCTGCAAGCTATTGCAAAAAGTTATATCAGCAGTGATTTGTAGTTTCAATTAATGCGGGCAAAAAAAATATACTGAAAATGAAAGCTTTTCCAGTCATAAGTGATGTTTATCTGAAATTGAAACTCACCTTGAGCACGACAACAGACTTCTTGTATGTGGTGTTGGCGTAACCAGGTTTCGCCTGTCAACAGAAGAGAGAAAACTGGATGCTTTTAAGCATTATACTCACTAAAATGTGAAATTTATATAACAGATGGCAAGGAATAAGAAAGCATGTGAATGTATGTACTTTGAGAAAAATGCATCATCTCTGTTCTGGGAAAGGATGCACAAAAACCTGAATAAAGATGACCCTCCATTGCTCCCCATACCACAGACTGAGAAAATAAAATCCAAGCATCTGTTTAGGTAAGACACCATTTATGGAAAATAAACCAAGATAAACACCACAAGGCTAGTACTTTACGTTGGAAAATGAAAATAAATGTACATTTTGTCCAATGTGATTTTTCTCTGTTTATTTTCGCCTTAACACTGGCTGTTAAAGAATAAATCATAATTAACAGGTGTTAAGTGACTACATTTCTTAATCAAATATGGGGGAGTCTTAATGATCAGTTGTTGGTATTTTTCCATTAACTTTGGATGGCATAAATTACAAAGGCAAAATATTTTTACCTGAAGACTAATAATTGCCGTTGCAACATAGAATAGCACGTAACAAAAAAACTAACATCAACAAGTGCATATACTGTATGTAGTGCAAATTGTTTTGCCTCAACTGCTTCAAGACACGATTACTCAACAATTCATTACACACTATTTACAGAATTCTTAGTTTTAAAAAAAATCCACCAACATGGGAACAAACAAACTGTTTTTTATTGTGTACAGTACATTAATTATGGTGTGTGGTGAGGCAACATAAGCTTCAGCTGGATAATTAACTACATATAATCAATAAATACATGGGACTATGAATAGTGGATACATTATTTAACTTGGGCAGTTTCTCCTACAAGAGGGTATTGATGTCTGTTTATTTTATTATTACTGCCACTGGTTGGAATAAAATTATTCCAAAGGCTTTCTACTTGATTTTGATGGGAAGTGTATGCATTTTGCTACTTGTAGTATTCGGACTATGATTCATTTTGGCTGGATTGACGCAGCAGGTCCAAGTTCAAATTCTGATTTAATGCCTGTATCCGATTTGTTAAATTATTATTATTTCCATGTACATTTAAATTACTATTATTATTATTTATTAGTAGTTATTTAGGCTAGTGTGCTAGCTAACACTATCGATGAGCTTCATCTGAAGGTGGTTTGTTTGTGTTGAATAATTTACTACGACTATTACTACTCAATACATTTGTTTATGTAACATGGTATCACGATTGTGTACATGCTAGAAACATGGTGTTGATTCTTTATGATCCTCTCCGTTTAAAGTGCTTTGCCGCCATCTTGTGGCAGCTAAACAGAATTGCAAACCCCTTTTAAGGGGGGGTCGTCAATTATTATATTTATACCTTGTCTCAAGATCACAAATTGTACTCACAAATTAGTGTTAAATCTGGGCCTGTTCAGTTGAAACCAAAGCTATTATTCTATTTCTACTGTAAATGGCAACAGGCGGACACACAGTTTAATTGTACCTTCTGCCACCTCGTGGAAGCTCATTTCATTGTACTTGCCTGTTTACATCGCAAGCATTGATAGAGAAACAAAGATAGATTAATTGTAGTACACAAATAATAACTTTAACCATTTAAGTGAAATTTTATAATTTCCTGTGGCACACCCGATGAGCTCTCATGGCAATCTAAGGGGCACAGTGATTGAAGAATCACGGTCAAGCTTTTAGAGTCTGCACCACACTTTTTCATCAGTTTGCCTTGCACATGTTACTAAATACTGCCATACTGTAAAAACAAGCTAAAAGATATTGCTGTTATCAGCATTAAGGTTGCTTTTACTTTTTTATCCAGCCCTCCGTCGCCGAAGATAATCACTACACGTCACAGGTGTTGACAGCACTGCCACACAGCTCCCTGACCTTCTATCAGGCGACAACCCTCACATCTATTTGTCCTCATTCCAGAGGAGCCGTCGACCGACCACCGTAATTCCCCCGCACGACCCTCAGGGGGCTCTTTTCCACTCCTGACTTCCATGAGTCATTTTTACAGCCACCACTTTTGGTCCCTGTCGCCTTGAGCCATCTATGCTTTAAAGCCAGTCAGGCGAGTAAATCTGCCAGATTTAATTAAAACAGCTTCTTTTGTAGTGCTTCCGTGCCTTCTGTCCACTTGTCCCTGACAAAATACTGGTGCTGGAAACCTTGTGACACAAAAGGACTGACCCTTGGACAAATGGTGGCGTGCTTTATGATGAGTTGGCAAAAAATGAGCCTCAACTCATCCTATATTTGGATCTATCCAGCTTTTATTTGATGTCCTGAGTGAAGCGACAAATATGGAGGTCACAGATGCAAGTTCAATGAATCTAATAAGACAACGTAAAAAGAAAAGAGAAAGGAAGTCTTCTCTTTTTTTGGCTCCTTGAGGATTTTTTACATCAGAATACATGTTATGCCAGCACGGCGTCACACCATGCCTTTGTCCGTCACACTCAAGCCTCTTGGAAAAATTAACAGTTTGTGTGACTGGATCGATGAGGCTCATTCACGCCGTTTTCCTACAATACTGTTCAGGGACGTTGACTTTGGTGCCATTGATTAGCTGATTTATAGCTCACACCTGTCGCCAGCTCGCACAGAATCTCAAACTGCTCGTTAAAGGACAATGAAGGAAAGAGAGGAAAACGTATACGTAAAGTAAAAGACAATGTGGCAAGATTTCTGATTTTCTAATACATGTGCTTTGAAAGCAATTTTGTTGGAAAAGAACAAAAATAACCTAGAAAATCATATAAAAAGGAATCGTGCTGCTTTGAGGCCATTTATTACAACAGTGAAGACACAGTTTCCGTTTATTTTGTTATGAATTATGAACTATAATTTTTCTATTGTGGATCAATATGAGGTGCTCAGTCATTTGGTGTGTGGTAAGGAGTCGCCGACTAAGTTTTTCAAGATGGTCCACAGTCGTTTCGGCCTTGTCACTTGGTATGCGGCGGACCTTAGAGAAGTTTCCAAATCATATGATTTTAGGAGGGTTTAAATTTTCAGGTGCACAGTCATGAGTTCAAAATTCATGTTGTGCTGCCGGCAAATAAACATATAATCTCCTGCTGGTCCCCTCCATCACATCACACTGCACTGAGGCAACACATTCACAGCCTCATAAAGGGTTTTATAGTACATCCCCTGCCCCTTCCTCTCCTTTCCTATCAACACCAAGAAGAGAGGCTGTCTGTCTACCGACCAGCTGAAACAAGGCTTTCGCCCGGCTTGGCCCGGCCCTTATTATCAGAGCATGACAAGGCAGCAGTGTCAACTTCTCAGCCTCATAAAAACCCTTTATGGTTCCCACCTGGGCGTGTTTAAAAGTAGGGGATATGCAGCCAGCCGCCAAACAGGCCACCGCTTTCATGAGCGGCTTCCACTTCCACTCCTCTATTATACGGTGGTCCAGCTGAAAATGTTGCCATGCAGAGCTTTTCCATTGATAGAGAGAAAAAGAAAGAGAGGAAAGGGTCATTTAAAAAGGGGAATATGGTAGATATAATCACAGAAATGGCTTTTTATAGCATTTTTCAACACTTTTTATGACCTCTCGTATGCAGGTGAAGGTTAAGAAGGCCCTTAGCATCTCTTTTTCTCCACAATAATTTTTTTTCCTTGCGGTAAAGGTGAGGGGTTGCACACTTTGTTGATCACCAATTAACTCATTCACTGCCACTGCTAATCATTTTAGAGCATTTTGACTGATCTTTAAAGAGCCGCCAAATATTGTGTTCTGCGACAATATCAGCACAGAACCTACCAAAATAAAGACTAGACTCTCTTCTTTCTAGCTTTTTCCACTCTTTAGTAATCAGCATGGATCCTATGTTTGTTTTAATAAAAACACTGATTTCTGACCAAAAAGCGGACAAAACAAGCTTTTGTTGGGGGGGCGATCACAAGCAGAACAGTGACTTTTTTTTTTTTTTTTTTTTTGCTTTTGTGACACCTCAAACAATAAAATAAAAAACTGAGAAAAGGCTTTTGATGCCAACATAATTAATTTACACAACTAAGAAATCCGCCGTGAGTGACGATGACTCACCGCAGTTGAATGTCAGCAGCCTTTTTACATGCCGTTTGTCATTGACTCCATGAAGTCCAACTTTTCTCACAATCGTCATACACACTTTCTACTACCTACTGCGACACATACGCTGTTTGTGCCATATACTGTATACAGTGTTCCCTCGCCACTTCGCGCGTCACATTTTGCGGCTTCAGTGCTTCGCGGGTTTTTCCAAAATATTCATCAAAAAAAAATTCATCAAAAAATAAAAATGTAAAAATACAGCCATATCAGCAGCCATATTGCAGAAAGATACGTTGTTTCATGTTGATGCACGAGAGAGGTTTCCCTGCATGCCAAACAAAGAGATGAGTTGACTCAGAGACTTTGTACATGCCTTACTGTACTGTAGATGGAACGGGCACTCATACAAGGCGCGTGATTGGTTCCTGGCGCGACATCGACCAATGAGAGCACGAGTGGATTTATCCCGTGAGCTGATTGGCTCCTCATCATCGCAGCCTCACCCAGCATATTCCCTTATTGTGTCTCGCCAGTCTCGTCCACGCTCTTGACTGTCTCGCATACTGTATCTTTTTTTGTTTAAGCGCTAACTTTTTTTTATTAGTTAAGCCCTTACAATGCCGCCTAAGCACTGTGCCTCTGCAAAAGCTTCCTCCGGGGCGCCCAAGAGGAAGAACATGATGACCATCATCAAAAAAATGAAACGTTTAGATATGATCAAAGTGGGCAGAAGTTATGCATCTGTGGCACGCCATTATGGCGTGAATGAATCTACAGTGCGGTACATCAAGAAAGAGGAACCAAACATCCGCAAAACTGCTTGAATAAGGAAGCGAAACGTGTGATAACTCCGTGTAATAAAAGATGGGTTTATGTCCTTGTACAGTGGAATTTTGAAGCATAATAATAAACAAAGACAACAACTACCCATCACCATATTTTTCTCCAAGGTAAAACCCCAGCTACACCATCAGCGTCTCCAGCAGAAGAGTCTCCGAGTGAACCGAAAGTCTCTACGAGTCAAGTGAGAGCCTCTCCTCCGCCACCAACGCAAGCCTCTTCGCTTCTCTGAGAAGGCAATGTTGATGAATGTTAATTACTGTATAAGGTTTTATAATTAAATATTTAACTACATATGAGTACTGTTGTAATCTTTGTCTCAAATATGTAAAGTATAAATACTGTTTACATATTTTAAACATTCTGGTACCCACATACACGAAAATTCCTGGGGGGGGGCAAATCCTACTTCGCGGTTTTTCATCTTTCGCGGGGGGTTCTGGTCCCCATTAACCGCGAAGTCTCTTCCACACCTACCAGTTGAAAAAACTTATTTGACAAATATATTCGTCGGTGGCAGTAAACGGTTGGATTCCATTTGACATATATAAATGTCCACAACAGTGAATGAGTTCATAGTTTAAACCATAAATATACAACAAACTACAATCGCTAAAAAAGTTTCATATAATTTTACAACCCTTTAAAATAAATGGCTTAAAAGATTATTTGATTTCGGAAAAGTGCACATGCACACACATATACAGTGAAGATTCTTCACTAACAACCCAGGCTAAATATGTCCATTCCCCCACATTCTAAGCTTGCCTCTTTTATAATTACTGTGTTTTTCTATTTAAACAGGGCTTCGGCAGCATCTTGCAGTATTTGAGAAAGAGCACAAAACCCACATATATGTGTTTTGTAGCAAAAAAAACTGGGAATAGGTTCCATTGAAAAGATTTACTGTAAATAGGTGAATTTCTGAATAGTGAATTGCAAATATGCAGGGGATTAATGTAGTGGTTGTCTAACAACAGCAAACATGGGGGAAGCATATCAAGTAGCAATTGGAGGGATGCAAATGAAGGAAGAAATGGCTGGAATAAATGAATAGCGGAAAATGAAAATTGAAATAAACAGAATATCAAATGAGCATAAGAAAAACTTTTCCAGCTTTCACCTGCCAATCAGTTCTTAATTCAAATGAATGCATATTTTGCATATTTTACCCTTTTTTTTTAATTACTGGTTCATGTTATAAAGTTTGACAGCCTGGAAATGTGACCGAGAGAGACGTGACTTATGTCGGCAAACATCCATTGAGCTGAATTAGTTCCATATTATTGCCGCAGTATAACAAGCAGAACTGCATTATGGACAAAGAGGTTTTGGTCATATTGAAAACTTCCAGTGTTATTTTTGGTAGACTGAATGTACAATGTATTAGTGGTCAACGCGTGCCTCAAAGTTTTGAGGTTATTGGTTTAAACGTCGGCTCAGGCTTTCTGTGTGGTGGTTATGTGTGCTTGCTTGAGTGTTTTCAATTACTCTGGTCTCCTCCCACATTCAAAAAACATAGATGTTAGATTCATTGAAGAGGTAAATTGTCCGTAAGTGTGATTGTGAGTGTGAATGGTTGTTTATTTATGCCCAACAATTGACCGGTGACTAGTTCAGTCCAACCTCTGGCCCGAAGTCAGCTGAGATAAGCGTCCGCTCATCCTAATGAGGACAAGCACTATGAAAAATGGACGGATAGCTATGTAAAACACAGTGGTATAGTTTTTTTTTGGTTTTTTTTTTGGGGGGGGGGGGGCTTTTTTGGAAGATTAACAGCCCAATTGGCTTTCATAGAAAAGAATAATATAATTTATCCTTGTCTTTTTCTCTATCCTCATCTGAATCCCAACAGGTTTGAATGTCTTTCTAGTTCAGCACCACGGATAGCAGCACACCACAAGAGGAGCACGTAAATAAATACAAGCTAGCCGACTGCATGCCAAAAACTAAAATGTACCTTCTTTAGCCTTTGGTCCACATGTTTTATAAATATTCATAACAGGTGGGTGGGCAGATATGTCAGCTTAGCAAGCAAGCAGCTAGGCTTATGCAGAGAGTTCATTAATATCAAACACAGGTGAGAAATATGATGAAATATTCATCTTTTACCTCACATCGCACGGAGCACATATTCACTGTTTTGTTTTGCAGGTCATGAACCACCAAGAGGATTTTTTGCCAAAATGGCTTGTAAAAGTGAACCTGTTGGAAAGCTTTGGTGCCTTTTATGCAAATCTCTTAAGACACAATGCATTTTGATGCCAGTGGCTGCACTGGAGGAACAGTCACAGAGATAGCCCATTGGTCCGTGAATTGCAACAGGTCCCGATGGACCTCACAATAAAAAACACAGTTCAAACAAGTGACAACAAGTCATTACTGACAGCAATAAATGTGTATTTGTTGGCCAGTTAAAACGTGATCAGGAACCATTGATTTGCATGCGGTAAATACTAACAACACATCTGTGTGCATCACGGCTTGAAATAAACACTGTCTGGTCATGTTAATGTGTAGCAACACTTGTACAAGCACTAAACAGTTATGTTAGTTCAATATAATAGCAATAGCACAACATAAGGTGTCTTGGCTGGGCCACTACTGTTAAATAAAGTGGGTGACCTCTTTGTAGGCTGATTTTGAATAATCAATAACATAATTGATTCTAGAAATATTCGATGGTTGCAGCTCTTGTAGACATGGCCATATCAGTTATGTGTCACTTGAAATGAACATGGAAATAAATAGTGACAAATCTGATAGGCATTAAATCGGAATTGGTACACTTCTAAGGCTTGATATAAACTGCAGGTCCGAGTACATTAACAACGTGACTTTGAAGCTTTTATTTTATTATAAAAGTATTGCATGTCCTGAGAAATGACAAAAACCAACAGGTAGCTGTGCTTTATCATGATCTCAGCTACATATAATGAAGTTATTGACTCCATCTTGATTCTATTTGCTACCAAGTGAGTTGTCCGTTGGTCCCAAAGGTACGCAGTGCTGGGTGGGGGGCCTGGCGGCGCATTGTGAGGCAGTGACACTAAGGCAGGCAAAACCCGCTAAACCATAAAGCTGTCGCAGCGACCTTCACTTACCCTCAGTATTGATGGCCCAATCATATGGCGAATATGAATTAGTACCTTTAGGGATTTCTTCAAACAGAGCATAATTCTCGGATATGTCAAAAGAAAAAGGTATAAATCATGTACCGGCTTTATGAAATTGCGCAGAGAGCTGAGGAAGATGAATTTCAAAAACATGGTTTGCCTCACTCCTCCCAAATATAACAAATTAAGCGGTCTGCATGGCAATGAGAACACTGGAGCCAAACGCCAATACAGTTGACCTCAAATACAATCCAATACATGAGGCTTATTGACTTCAAGGTTGACTTCGGTGCATAATGACTGTTTTTGACTTGCAAATGATATATTCCTAAAATATGAGAAAGCTGACCAACTTTTGGGGCAACTGGAAGGCTCCACCGTACATCACGTTGGCATGGGTATCTCCCTTTCTAAAAACTCATGACTTTTACAAAAGTAATTTCAATCTAAACGCAGGACATTTACACATCCCTGAGAGAATCTTATCTTCTGCGTGTACAAAAATGTAAAAGTGTCCACATAGATGTTCAAAAGCACTTCCTAACAACAAACATGCCTTTCATTAAATTATCTGCTCATCACTGCAGGAAAGCACTAGACAAACACTGCCGGTGGCCTCTCTCCCCCTCTCTTTGTCTGGCTCGCTATTCACTAGCTTTTGCTCTTTCCACTATAAATAGATGTCAGTGTCCATTACTGTTTGTAGTCTCTAAAAAGACCGCGTTGTACTTTTCCAAGCTCTTTGTGCACACTAGTACATCTGCTTTCAAAAACGGGATGTACCATACAACTATAATATATTCATATTCCTTTAAGCTTCCTTTTAGTCATTGCAACAAATGTTGGCTTGGAAAAATATGCAACTGTGTTTCAAGCGTTTACAATGACGTGGTGCAAATAAGAATTATTATACACCCAGCGAAAATAGATAAAACTATTACAGTAAGGGCTGCAGCTATTGATAATGATACAAAAATTTATTACGCATTATTATACCACCATACCAATACAAAATATGCATGTGAGGTGCAGGTATTATTTTTGTCCACTTGGGATCGCTTTCTTCAAGTTCAGCACACTGTAGTATCTGTGACTTTGAGTGTGTGTGTGTGTGTGTGTGTGCGTGTGTGTGTGTGTGTAAAAGGCGGGGTCAGGTGTGGTGAGTGATATCGGAGTCAGCAAATAAAAGCTGTTTTAAGTTCAGGTCAGCCAGTCTGCGCGTTGAGTCCCTAGGCGTCACGCCTCAACAGTGGTCAAATTTGGAGCTCAACCATATACTTCTGGAACAATATGGCTTGAAAATAAAGATGCCTTTTTTTGTGATGCCGCCACAGAAAAGTGTAATGTGTAATGATAATTATAAAACCAGAAAATTAATTTACTGCACCATAGGAAAGCTTCTGGGGGCTCAGTACAATTTGAATACCAATTAAATACCAATCAAGCAGATGCTATTGTAAATGCAGTTACTATACACTACACAACTCAATTCAACTTTATTTTACAATGGTTAACTTAAGTTTACACTTGTATGACAGTTGAGAACATTAGAATATTAATTCAAACATTGCCTGTGCATTTACGAAAAGTTTTCCGGATTTACTTGAGATTATTTCATATGGGAATTCAACCAGTGTCCCCTGTATGTCCTTATTGTAGCATAGAAAGGGTGTTGTCGAAGCACTGACTTCAAACCATTTGATTCATGTGCTGCACAAAGGAGCAGCTCTTATGTCTCATGTAATTAGATTGATTCTCAAAAACTCGGCAATGACAACAAAGAGGGAAAAAGAACAGAGGGGGGTAGTTCGGAAAGAATATCAGAAAGGTTTTTGCAAAGGGCTATGCTTCATCTTCATTAATTACACTGGGCTTTTCAAATATTTTGCTTAGTAATATGAGTACGAGACATGCGGCACTGAATATGAACGGGTAAATAAAACAAGGAAGAGAAGCATCATGCTAATGATTTTGGCACATCGCGATGACACTTTTGTCCATGTAGCACTTGTGTGTGACAGTTTAGTAATCACACCAACAGCCACAGGGGGCTGGAGTTAATTAAAATGCATGATAAATTACATATTGATCAAACCCATGCACTCGCAACCCTGCTTAAACAATGACTTTATTAGGTACAGCAAGCAGATATCTTGTCAACTTTTAATTATTACTTTTACTTGGTGTATCAGAAACATCTGTGCTATTTCATGTCCAACATCAAAACAAATGACAGAAACTTGCTGTTAACAGTTGAGGGCAGACTGAAAGGTCCATTTATTATTACAATTCAAGCCACCCTGGTTTACTAAAAAGTCTACCCAATATTAATATTTTTGGCAGATGCACACATCAATCACTGTGCTCTCTGTGACAGTTTATATTTGGCAAGCGGGCCATTTGTCACTTTTACTTTGTAAGCTTTTCAGTTCACAGCGTTTGATGCTCCCCTCGTTGTGGAACGAGTCAACACTGACCACACCCTGCTTAGAAAAACTCCAGGATGTATGTGACATTTGCATTTACGACAGCTTGATGAATGGCCTTTTTGTCATTGTTAAACTCGACTTCCATTGATCGGTGATGTTGATTTATTGATTGACATCGTGATTGATAAGCACGCAAGCTTTAAAGTTGAGACACAGCAACAGTTGGAGATCATTTTAGAAATACTATACAACATTTTTGGTATCTTGAAGGGCCAATTAATCACTCATGTGAAGCCATACAAAAAGCACATTGTTGCCAAGTCCTGATTGATAGAAACCAAAGAAAGAAGTTTAGTGTTATTACAGTTGACACTTTTTTCTATACTGTTTGGCCAATATTTTAGTCAATATATTAGGTTTTAAACGTGTTTGTATAGTTTTTAAAGATCTTTAAAAAATGTAAGTTCCGTAAAAGTTATAAAAACATGCCTCGGGTGTATTTAAATAAAGTATTTCTATTTCATAGATTTTCAATTATCGCAGGTGGTCTGGAACGTAACACCCGCGATGGAGGCTGGTTTAGTGTAAGACACTTCGATGTTACAAATGGTGCAGGGCATAACAAACCAGGCATGAATAATATTGATTGTTCGATACTAATGGTTTAGACATTCATACAAATATTTACTGTACTTATGCTTTTGCGCCTGCGTCAGCGCAGGTTAGTGATAGACTATGGTGCGTTCCGATGCAAAAAGCAATTCGGATGACGTCCATTTTCCATAATAAGTAAGATGTGCCTTAATCAACAGCAAATTGTACTTCTACTTCAACAGATAAAAGGCTCCCCTTGAATAGACATGTCCTATTTTAGCCTAAGGAACAAAATTAACAGGTGTTGCTAAGAGGTACACTTCAAACCTGGTAACACCCTGAGACAAAGGTTGGTACAACCAGAAGACTGCACAACCCATACCCAGAAAAACAATCTGCTGTATGCTGTCCAGTGCAGTGAGAGATGCACTGATGTATATATTGAGGAAACCACTGAGCAGGTGCATGTCACAACATACAAGGTCTTACTTTCAGGTCAAGAGTCAGCTCTCTACCAAAACAGAGAAACTGCATTCCTTTGAGAAGAAAAATGTACATATTCTGGACAAAGAAGACAGATGGTCTGAAAGAGGAGTGAGGGAGGCCATATACGTCAAGGTTGAGAAACCATCTCTAAACAGAGTAGGGGGCTTATGGCACTACCTATCTCCCACATATAATGTTGTCCTTTCATACCTTCTGATATTGAAGAGGTTTAATAATTTAGCCTCTAAAATAACAAACAAACACAGCCACTTTGGGCTTAAGGTGCCTCCACGACCAATTTTACAACTGAATGGAAACTAATTGGCTGACAGGGGCCTCTCTCCAATGTATCTTTAATGACTGTCATTTTGTAATACAGAAATTGGTTGGGTGTGCCTTCTAGAGGATAAATACTCGAGTTTCCACACCAACACTCAAGCCGTAGCTGTCCTATCTGGCCTTGGTACATTAATTTATGAAGGCTGCTCGGATGAAGAGCATAATATCTTCTAAGAAAACCAGAACAGTGTATTACACAAAGCCGGAACTCAACTCTCAAAAACATGAGAACTGAGTTGAAAAGAATAAGTGGAAGGAGGTGAAACACACAATCTAAAGACAGCTTCAAACTGGAAAAAGTTGGAACAATTTGCTTATGAAAAGTGTTCCCAAAATACCTGTGTGCACCACTCTCAGAGTTAGAGAAATGTTGTTGGTTGTGCAAGAAAAGAATTAGGTTAAAGGTACCATCGCTTCCATAATGTCCAGGGCTGTGTCTTACTTATATTAAGACCAGGGCCAAAAGTTTTTTATTGTGACTTTTGTCAGTTATTTCAGCGACATAATGTTTTGTTTTGTTTTTTGTATCTAACAGTCTCTGTCACAGGTCCCTAAGATCTAAAGACGCAATGTCTTAAAGTTTTAAATCTCTACACCTCCACAGATTTATATCAGAAGTCTGCATCTGAGGGCTGATGGCTCACAGACACAAGATTGAATTCAACAGGAGTACAGAAACGTTTTCTGCTTTCAATCATAAAAAAACAATATCTGAGATTTGTTTGCTAATTTAGTAGTCTGATTAATCCTCCAGCTGTTTGTTGTTGTTGTTTTTTCAATACAAGAACATCATTGGCAGAGGTCTGCCTCCAACACATTCAACGGGACACGATTTGGCTTGAATCACGGGACCAGAGGACGTACTCTGGCCCAGCAAGACACAGACCAAAGCCCTTGTGGATCCTCTGAGAGCGACACAAGATCAATGAGGATGGTCCCCCTCTGCCCCCAACCAGGTTGTCCTTCAAGAAATGATCTATGTATATCTCATTAGCTCCCTATGATGACGGATGTACGACCAAATGATTAACGGCCATCTGGAGCAACAGGGAATTATTGACATGACCTTTGGACGCTATGGGGAGCAAATGGCTCCACCTCTTCCCACATTTTCTCTTTTTGTGGCATCCTGCATGTCTGTCAGGAAACCAGAGAAAGTTGGTATCACTGACATATTTTAATATTTGACGATTAAACTTTTACCACATTATCACAATGCATTTACAAGTGTTACATTTATCTTTATTAAAATTTCAGTTGAATAGTCATGCTAATTGGATTTTGCATGAGAACCCTTTGGGAAAGAGGCAAAAAAAGGCCACAGCCAATATCGATATATGCCATCAGATGATGAGGTTTTAATGACAGAGAGCCAGCCAGTCACCTATCCGCACGCTCCCAGCGATAAAGACCACCAATGCTGATTGGCATGTGAGGTGAGAGGAGCGTGAGTGGATGAATGATTTAAGTGATCTAAAAGCTTTAATGGGGCTTATGTTAGAGGAACCAAAGAAAAAGTGAGGATCTAAGAATTTTCAAATTGAGACGATTATAATTTTGACAGTGCTCTAGTATTAGAACAAAAAAATCCCTCGTATGATTCTTTCACAAAATAACGTTAAATGCCCATTTCCTCTATGAAATTAAATGTTTACTTTAAACTGTAACGTGAACGCAGAGATGTTTCTGACTACATTATACATGTTTGAAGACAATTACTAAAAAAAAATATTAAAATTGAGAACTATGTAGTATTCAATTGTGGGGAGTTAAACTGTTTTTCACCATTAGAAGTTTCTTAATCTTATGGGCATGGTTAAAATGGTGCACTCGGGTGTCCAGCATAAGTCGCCCCTCCTCCTTTATATCAGAACTTTAGTGCCTTCGTTCACATCAGCAGTTATCAGACGCAGTTGCGAGATGCCGTTAGCTAGCTAGCTATGCCTACAACCCGAAAATACATCTTCGCTTTGGACAGTCTGCTAGCGTGGTCGCTTTAGAGAGCCTCGTTGTTGGCCATGAGTGCAGGCACAGCACACAGAGAAAAACGTAAGAGAGAGGAGGTGATTTAGTTTTTTTTAAGTCCGACTTGACAGGCAGCGTGTTGACTGGGGCATCAGGCTTGCGTGGCCGGTTTAGAGTGCCTCGTTGTCAGCCGTGAGTGCGCGCACGCCACAAGGAGAAGCCTGAGGCTTGAAGCGGCTATATTTTGCTGCTCAAACATTTCATTATGTGTAGGCATAAGACCAAGAAGCATACATTTTTCAGGTCACTTAGAGGTATTTGATTGACAGATGAGCAGGGTGCGGTTTCAGCGCGTTCATTTTGGTGGTAAATGCTGCATTAGAAAAAAACAACTGGTTCAAAAAGAAACAAATCATTTAATAAATAAAACATAAAACAAAATCCAACAACAGCATGGTCTGACCATCATGCAGCAAGTGCATAGTTGGGGGGAATCTTTTTAAAACTACTTTTCTACTTCAGGCAGGTCTGTCTACCACGTCACTATATGTAACAAATTGTATAGTACTGGTTCTCTGACCAGCTGAGTAAATAAGCAACACATATTATCCACAATTTAAGGATATACAATATCGAAGGACAGTGCAAGATGATGATGTTTTAATTATAGGGAGCTATCCAGTCAATTTTTCCACACGCTGCGTGAGATAAAGACCACCAATAATGATTTATTTGTGTGAGGTGAAGTCAGTAGAGAGCGGGAGACGAAATGTCGTAAGTGAGCTTTGACGGATGGTATGTAAGATGAACCTAAGAAAATGTCAGGACCAAAAGTGTATTATGCAAAAGATGAAATGGCAAAGAAAGTGCACACTGTAGTGAGATACAATTAAGGAGAGAGGAGGTTGAGAGGGAAGACAATGCAAGAGATGAAAATGTTAAGAGGAAAATTGCAAGTATGGAGGAGGATAAAAAAAACAAGTAATGGCAGATTTAAAAAACTGAGAAGGACAAGTAGCATTACTGGAGGAGAAGCTAAGGGTGGAAAACATTAGTGTCCATATTGCCTGAAGCATTTCGTTACCACTTTTTCTCTGCCTCAAGAGGCTCTTAATTGATCCGGAAGCATCGGCCTGATTAATCTTCCGGAATCTGGGCATCGTAACCTGCAGGCTTTAAACTAAACATGTCACATGTAAATATTCATCTGTGTTTCGTATTTATGTATTTCATGTAATCTATGGTCACATTAGATGCAGACAGAATTGATCTGAACAAATTTTATTGGGCAAACGTGTTTCCTCCGACTTCCTAACTAGGCCAATAGCGATGCCGCCACCGCTGTAACAAGTGAGAACATGTCAGGGTTGCAGGGAAAAGGTCTTGGAAAAGAATATGATATTAGGGTGAGGTTTGGATTCAATTTTGATCCATCTCTCTGCCCTGTGGCTGGGAAGCTCATCTCCTGATCATATTCTGGGACTCCACTGAAATCCCTTTGCATGATTCATAGTTTAGGAAAAGAGTAAACAGTAAAAGTATTCATGATATAGTAGCTCCTGCTGCATAACTTATTCTCTAAACAAATTCTCTAAGACCACCATAATGCACAATTTTACAGTCCTTTGTTTTAATTCTTATCAGGGTTATCAAATTCTGGATCTGTGATGCATGAATAGCTTTTAAAAAACTGAATTGGATTCATCTACTTGGATTAAAATGTGCTGCTAAGCATCAATATATGTTTAAATATGCAAAACTGCAGCAGAAATTTTAAAGCAGTGACACCAAGGTTCAACATATTTGTAATGAAGCATACTTAGCTATTAAACCACTGTGGGAGAAAAAAAATTAAAGTCGTCAATTCGGGGTCACAGACACAAAGCTTACTACTGATTTGAAGCTGATTCATCTGATTGTCATTGACTGCAGATTGGAAAACTAAATTATGATTCCAAATTGATTTAATTAGGGTTAATTCTCAAACAGTGACAAGAACAACAATACATACATGTATAACATACATGTCTTTATATTTGATAAATCATATTGTATTATATGACAAATACAATTTTACTGACTGATTTATTACAAAGCTGTAAACTTTAATTAGGTGTATTTTTACTGAGCCCAACCTTCCTAAGGTCTTTGTCTTTATTGACATGCTGGAGAAATGGTCTTGGAAGTGATGGGAGGCGGGGCCTTCTTGTGCGGTGCGTTCACCAGGCGGCCAAATAGCATTTGTAGTGTCATGAAATTGACTGTCACTTCTAGTTGTATGCCATCAACATCCATGTCTTTCAGTCCATATTTTCTCCCTCAGTCTCTGTCACCATTAAATAGAGATGTCGCCGGCACAATACAATGACAAAAAATATGGAGGGCTAGGCTATCGTGAGGACATGGGAGGTTTTTGTACACTATTTTAGTATTTTTTAACTACTTCTATTTCTTACTGTACACACTAAAACAAGTAGATGTTTAAAGCTTTTCAGAAGACAGTTGTCTGTTATTAATGAACGGTACAAGGCAAAATTGAGTCGCAAAAGTTGAGATATGGAAAGAAGATTGCTCATCCACAAAACCTCTTTATACGTAACAGTAGAACTGGAACACAAACAAAAAGCCAAAGTGAGACTACTCCGATCGATCGATAGATAGAATTAGATTAGATTGACTGCGATTGGCTGGCAACCAGTTCAGGGTGTACCCCGCCTCCTGCCCGATGACAGCTGGGATAGGCTCCAGCACGCCCGCGACCCTAGTGAGGAGAAGCGGCTCAGAAAATGGATGGATGAATTAATTAATGGATGGATGGATGGATGGATGGATGGATAGATGGATAGATGGATAGATGGATAGATGGATAGATAGATAGATAGATAGATAGATAGATAGATAGATAGATAGATAGACAGACAGACAGACAGACAGTTTCACTTTGAATATAGTAGCACTAAGTAGCTGTTAGTTCAAAATAGCCTTCAATACCAACGGACAATAATGATACAATGACAGAGACTAAGAGCTTTGAATCCATCAGATTTATATGTCGATAAGCATGAGCAATAACTTCAATTCATTGCTCACATTTGCTACGACATTCAACGTTCAAAGAAGTGTACATTGAGTTGATGGAGCAGATAAATCTTCAAGTTTCAGGGAAAGGTCACAGCTCTAATTATCAACAACAATGGCTCTTTGCTGTGGCAGGTCGATAGAGACCTTGCATAGACCCATACCTGGGAATGTCTGGGTGTCTCGCTCTCTCACTCTGTCTAGCTCCCTGTCTCTCTCTCTCTCGCTCTCTACACAAACAAATAATCTTGGGGCATTTCCAACCTTGGTTGTCCATTGTTCCTAGCCCACAATGAGTGTTGAACCAATTAGTCGACTAGTTACTATACTACTTACTTACTTATTACTTACTTTAACGCATGAAGTCGACTAATCGCTAACCAGGTGATTTTGGCATCTTGTCTTCCAATCGGCCAATTTACACAGAACATACGACTCTCCTCTCTGCACGGTTGCTCGGCACTTTTAAATTTGCTTTGCTGCCAAATGCATAATCTGGATCAGGTCCAGATAAAATTTCTGACCCTGCATCCACATTTATTTTAGAATTACATTTTCAAATGAAATACAATTTGACACTCATTGATGCTGACAATCACATTTTGAATTCTCTTTTATGAGCCCAACAATATGTGCGTGCGTACCGGTAGTTATGTCACCATGATGCCTACCCAATTGGTCCAGTTATTAGTTGCCGATCAATGGTGGATTGCTTTTTCACAACAACACAACAGTGCTATGTTCATTTGGAACCATACCAACACCACCTCTTCTAGATGGTCTAGGACTGGTTGAGTTGGACCGTACCCGAGGTCAGTTCCTGTGTTCACATCTGACCAAACAAACCAATTCAAGCGGGAGAGCGAAATAGAGAGTAAAAGCAGAGATGTTATGCGTACATTCTATTAGAAGAATACTTGGCAGTCTTAGTGTATTTCAAGAACAGTATCCAGGACCAACAGAAAAATTGACATCGGCAAACCGAGGCAGTTGAGAACATATGCTCCTTGACGGCTATGACAACATACGCCTGGTGGTTGAAGTAAACCTCGTGGACCTTTTTCCTCAGCAAATCAAGAGCCTGACGACAGATGCACAGGTCCTGCAAACGTTTATAAAGCTGGCAATGTCGACAGTTTCACTCCAGTCAAACACTGAAGCCTAAAATTACACATCAATCCTTGAAGCCTTAACATACCTTTCAAATGGCACAGATGTTTGCCTTTCAATCTATCGCAGATTAGCTATAGCTGAGGACCTAAAGGCACGGTGATATGATGCCTACTTAACTAGCTTATGACTTTGAGACAAATTACACATTTTTATACAGAGTGACTGATTCCAAATATTGACTGAATTATAACACTGGGATTTGACTCATACTGTAATTGTGCTGAGCTGAACACTCTTGTCGACTGATGCTGCACAGTGGACTTAGCCACAAGCCCCCCACCTCCCCAAGTACAATCAATGACTCCTCAATGTCAAAACCATATACTGCATGTTGTTTTGATTTGGAACACCAAGTCCTTGGTGAATTACGTCCTACTGCGGCAACCTCAGGAAACTGCTGACGGCAATTCTGAGGAATTGCAAGTGTGAATATAAATGACTGTGTTTTTGAGAGTGCTAACAAAAATATCATCCCACAAGTCCATTATGTTAATTGAAATTGCCCTCGCTATAGCAGGCCATGGCTGCAGTCGCGTTGGGGTGAAGCGGTGATAAATGAACGGCTAGATATATGAATGCCGCCTCGGCCAATGATATAGCAGAGCGTGTGAACAACTGCCCCTTTTTGTTTATAGTGACCTTGTGATTAATCAGACAGAGGGAGGGATGGTGGAAAAATGTCTAGTCAGGAAATGGGGTGGGGATTTAAGCCCCTAAAGTAAAGATTGCAGAGGAAAACCACAAGTAAATATTTGCATAGGCCACAGTTGTCTCAGAATGTTGTGTATATCACATGGTCAACATGATGCTAATTTACAAGCCATCTGTTATTACATGATACTTGGAATGAATGATTGGGATTGAGATATGACAGCTATAATTGCATAGGAGAACAGCATTTTCTACGGATGGACTATTCACGCCACTATCCATCCACTATACACTCCAAAAAAATATATTGTATGTCTCAGTATCTTGTGGATCTGAATATTCATGAATAAATAAATACTGAAGAATGAACTCCAGATGTATGCAAGGAAAATCCTAAGGGTTGTTTATTTTGCATATTTCCATCTCTAAATTAACTAACAAGATTCAACAGAAAAACATTGCAGTACATTTGCATATCTACAATTTTGATTTACCGTTGCAGTTATATAAATTAATGAGATGGCTTACTGTGACCTCTAGAATAATGATGCCTTTTAGAGCAAAAAAAAAAAAACCAAAAAAGTATGAGCTCTATCAAATAGAACTTTTTATGCTTGCTAGTTTATCGCTGCTCTTAGCGATGGTGCCCATTATTGAGTGAGCATTATAGATTTATTTTGCAAACGCTAAAGATTTATTTCTGTGCCACAAAAAGTAAAATACGGCACCACTTTATGGCAGTCATAATTCAAACGTGGGAAATGTATTAAAGCACAATCTGATACATTACAGGAATTTATAATCAACTGTGCAACACTGGGCGGCACGGTGGGCGACTGGTTAGAGCGTCAGCCTCACTGTTCTGAGGACCCGGGTTCAATCCCCGGTCCCGCCTGTGTGCAGTTTGCATGTTCTCCCCGTGCCTGCGTGGGTTTTCTCCGGGCACTCCGGTTTCCTCCCACATCCCAAAAACATGCATTAATTGGGGACTCTAAATTGCCCCTAGGTGTGACTGTGAGTGCGACTGGTTGTTTGTCTGTATGTGCCCTGCGATTGGCTGGCAACCAGTTCAGGGTGTACCCCGCCTCCTGCCCGATGACAGCTGGGATAGGCTCCAGCACGCCCGCGACCCTAGTGAGGAAAAGCGGCTCAGAAAATGGATGGATGGATGTGCAACACTGGCCACTGATGGGCAAAAGTGGAAGCTTCAATATATAATTCGACCCACGGATTGACACCATAATGTTTGCAAATTTGACATACTATCCCACCCAGGATGAGAAGGAAAATGTCCTCTGCTGATCACTCTTACGCTGAACAGCATTATTGCAAATGGCATACAGTAGCTTAAGCTACTAGTGCTAAAATCACAACTAGTCAAATACAATACCAGAAAAACTAGTGGAGTTGAAAATAATCATCATGATTTGGTATGGCCATAATAACAGATTAATTGATTACTAAAAATTAAACGAATATTTCAATCAACTTTCCCCTTTATTTGTACTTTCCACCCTTTATTCTTTTTCTGTTATGTTAACCGGTTTCCACTATTACAGCATTTTATCAAATAATATTTACTTATTTTTTGGTGGAGAATATTGTTTTTCTAAAATGCTATTACCGCATGGACCTTTTCCCCAACATGGAACCGGCCGGCATCCCAGAGGAGATATCGAAATTAAGTGAAGCGACTAAATAGGACAGGAGATTTGAACCATTCCTTCTGAATGTTTGTGTGTTACTCACCATCGGACGAACTAACGGCTGCTAGAAAACCGCAATTGTTTGTTTACATCCAAAGGTCAGCTCCTGCAACACGAGTGATGTCACACATGCTGTGATTGCAAGATTCTAAATTACACAATCTTGTTCCTCTCTCGCTGACGAACAACTTCACACAAGGTGCAGACTGTGCAACAAGAGGGAATAAAACTCTCGACCACCTTCATGCAAAATACCAATGTGAAGGGAGCTCTTGTATATTTTAAGATAAAAGTATATTTATTATTATTATAAAATATAATTTCCTCATTATCCATCCATCTTGTTTTTTCAAGTGCTCTACAAATACAGTTGAGAAGAGTTGAGCATCTGGGCCACAGACTGACAGGTTGCAGAGTTCCACTTATTCCATCTGCCAGAATTATGTTTTTAGCCATTATTTATTAAAATCCATTAGTGGACAGTTGTCAGAATCGTTTACATCTGAATCAAGATCTATCTAACAATTGATTAGTTTTACTGCCCCCTACTAAAAAAACAAATGTAATTTGGCGGCTTGGTGATGAAGTGCCAGCTCTGCCAGGTCCCTAAGCCAAGTTCCCACAGTTCCTTCGAGACAGCTTCTGCCTTTGTATGGTGTAGCAACTTTCCAAGCGACTTTTGAACTAGTTGCTACAAAAAGCACTTTTTTTCTGCCAGAATGATTATAATACATGTTGGTATCCTGGTACACTGGCACAGTTAGGGAAACTGCCTGTACAAAAGGCCATCCAAATCACCATCCAGAGTTGTTTAGCAGGACCATCTGGTCCTCACATGGGCCAGACAACTAAGCCAGTCAGAGGTGAAAGCTTTTAATGTGAATACATGTATTCGGTTCGAACACTGAAGGTCTAAATGGTCAAGGAAAATTGAGGAAGATACTGAAAAGTGCCTTCCGTTATTGATAGTCCAAAAAGACACACTGAAGACAAGAGGAGGGATTCGAGTGGCAAGCAAGGTGTGGGGCAATAGAGAAAGCGAAATGGAAAAAGATGGAGTAGAAGTAGTGAAGTGGGTATGTTAGCACAAATGGATTGTTTGTCCGTCTGTGTACTTGCTGTTATCCTTGGGTTGCGTGCTTCATGGATCATAGCAACAATGATCAAGGCCTAACTTTATGACAATGGCAGCTTTTGGCTGCAGTTGAAAAGACGAATTTCCCTCTCACTGTGGCACTGCCATACTGCCAGTGACAGTGCTGAACGTCCAGCTACTTGGCAGCTTCAAAGAGGCTGGCCAGCACAGAAAGAATGGAATTGTAGCTAAGCAAAATCCCAACTGTAGTCCGGTGAATGAGCTCATTTTCTGCCCAGTTGCACATTCTCATCTGTATTGCATATGCAAGTTATCCACAGAAATTATAAGCAGTTTTATTAATCCATTGGAGCGCCTACTATAAATGTACAGCATTTACCCTGCCTTTGCCTTTGATGTTCTTATATATTATTTTTAAAGGCAAAACCTTTAATTGCGTTCATCTGGAAACAAGTGTATATAATTTCATTAGGAGAAAGTGTGGGATAAGGGGGACACAATGACAACTATATGCTGTCGTCATTTCCCCAAGTAAACTGGACTGCATTTAGAACTTAAGCTGCCTCACTTACTTTTTGCCTGAATGACTGCTCGTACTGACAGCTGGGAACACCGTGTGCAGCATTTCAAAACCCAACTCCAGCACTTGGAAGTTGTTTAAAATCCCTTCAGTGAACTCATTGAATTTCACTGGCTCTTTTGTTGTTGTTGTTGTTTGCTGCTTATCCAGGCACAACCAGCCTAGAGGAACCATCTTCCACACAATAATTCTAGCAAATTACATGACGCATCACATGACCTGCCCATGGTTACCTGAAGTGGTTCAGGTGGAAATCATTTGCATTATCAGAATACCTACTACTGCTCTGGGTTACTAAAACTAAAAAACTTTTTAATTCCTTAAATTACATTTAATTTTGTCATTACTGTATGTTTTTATGAAGTGCAATATTATAGTGTTATTTTTCTTATTAAAAAACATGACAATTTTAGTTTAGAAGCTGGAACAGTATATGGCATTTCCATTCATCTAAATAGGGAAAGAGGATTTGAGCTATCTCAAGGCACCACGATATGATGAGGCTAGTAACTCATGACCAACCTATTTTCCCAATGTTATTGTATTTTCCCAATGTTTTCCCAATATATTGGACCAAACGAATCATTCATTTATTCATTCATCTTCTGTTCCGCTTATCCTCACAAAGGGAAGCCTAGCCCAGCTATCTTCGGGCGAAAGGCGGGGTACACCCTGAACTGGTCACCAGCCAATCGCAGGGCACATAGAAACAAACAACCATTCGCACTCACATTCACACCTATGGGCAATTGAGAGTCTTCAATTAATGCATGTTTTTTGGATGTGGGAGGATGTGCCCAGAGAAAACCCACGCAGGCACGGGGAGAACATGCAAACGCCACACAGGCGGGGCTGGGATTTGAACCCCGGTCCTCAGAACTGTGAGGCAGATGTGCTAACTAGTCGTCCACCGTGCCCCAAACGAATCATATATTTATTACACATTGCGCCATTAAATAGTTCCAAGAGAGAATAAGTTATGATTGGGAAAATGAATAAATAATTCATCCATCCATTTTCTTCACCGCTTATCCTCACTAGGGTCACGGGTGTGCTGGAGCCTATCCCAGCAATCTTCGCGCGAGAGGCGGGGTACGCCCTGAACTGGTCGCCAGCCAATCACAGGGCACACATAAACAAACAACCATTCATACTCACATTCACACCTAAGGGCCAATTTAAAGTCTTCAGTCAACCTACCATGCATGTTTTTGGGATGTGGGAGGAAACCGGAGTACCCTGAGAAAACCCACGCAGGCACGGGGAGAACATGCAAACTCCACAAAGGCAGGTCCGGTATTTGAACCCCGGTCCTCAGAACTGTGAGGCAGTTGTACTAACCAGTGGTGCACAGTGAATAAATAATAATAATAAAAATAATAATAATAATTAATTATTTAAAACATGGACTTTATATCAGGCGTTTATCTTATGTGTCCATTAAATATGGTCTAGATGTGTGCTACTGGGTTTGCTGTGGATACACAATTATACAAAACTCTCAAATAAAAAACATCAACTATCAACATCCCTGTTGCCAAGAACAGCAGGAGGACTAAAAAAAAAAAAAGCGTGACTGCTCTTCTCATTTATCACAGCAAGAGTTGTGTCTGCACTTCTGGAGTGGGTGATGTGGCACTCATAAAAGGTGGATGTCTGGCAAACAATCAGCCACATCAGGTAAAAAGAAAAATAATGTCCAGGTTGCCCTGTTAGTTTAATATATGTAACAGCCATTAAATCGGTGGTGCTTGTTAAATATTTCCGCATTAAGAGTTATTTAAATGGTCTTTCCAAAGGTCGTTTCCCCCTGCCACTTGTACGATCTGATGTGATCCATTATAACTCTGCCAGGTGTACCCTCTGAAGTGGCCAGGGGGGTTAAAGTTTCCAACAGACCTCCCATGAACTAAGCTTCATTCTAAAATATTAGCCTGACTATTCTGAGGTTCAAACACACACACACAACATACACTTTGCTGTCTCTCTTTCTGGCACCTAACATCCAGAGGCAAGCTGACAAAATGGTGCTGCTCAGGTGAAATGATTTAGCCGGTTGAACAGCAGGATACAGATTTGAGAGCCACTATTTTTCACAGAGAGGTGACACCATCTCCGAAAATGTCAGCGAGACACGGCAGATAGCGAGTGTAGCTCATTTTCTTCTCCTGCATGCAGCTGTACTTTGCTGTTTTTTTTCCCCTAACAGTGTTGTAATAAAATGTCTGGCATAAATATATGAGTATTGCCGGCTGAGCACTGTCATAAACCTGTGAGGGGGCATACAAAACAGTTACGCACATGCCATACTCCAAATTTAATGACACTTCTCAAAATTTAATGCATCCTTAAATTTTAATGGCAATGACTGGGCTGTTGTTTCCTTGCCTGTTCCTGTGACTGCTCAAACAATAACCATCAATCATCCAAAAGTCAAAGTGCAGATTTTGCTCTGCAGCAAATTTCTTTTCTGTCACCAGTCTGAACCCTCGCCATGAGACCTGTCTTGTGCGTTTGTTTACGGCCACTGGCAGCCTAAATTGGATCTCCGATCTTGCGTTAACAGGACCAGTAAATGCTGGAGCCTTTTCCCAGCTGCAACGGCCACCTGTGAACAGGATGGGAGCGAGCAGGTTCTGGGAAAGCTGTTGGGTGTTGCTGAGCTTCGCTTCAGAACAGAGCCAGTTGGATCACCAGGATAATTTGGCAGCATCTGATATGCTCAATGATTTGGCTGCCATAATGGCAACAGAGCTTCATTTACATTCATACGATTTCAGTCCCGTTCTATTCCCCGAGTCCAACACAGAAGTGGTTGTTACTCAGTTCACAGATGGTGGGGATGAGCCGTGACAATTACAGTTCAAATTTGCCACCAGCAAATGTGTGTAGAGAAAAGACGTTTAAACTGTTCAGACGGGAACATGATGCAATGGCGGGTACATCAGCGAGGGTATCCTCAATGATTTTGTTCTTGTCCAATGCCGAGGGATTGGTTGTTATGGAGTTTCCCATCTCTACTACAGACTTCCGATAACAGTAATGGACCAGCAAGAGCACCTAAAGGGTGGAGACCTCCACCAAGCCTTAAAATATTCTGCCCTTCAAGAGCTTTGATCTGGAATAATAAAAAATAAAAGCAGGTAAACACTATACAAGTTTTTTTTGTTTTTGTTTTTTTATTGCTACCATCTGTACAATGTGGATTTGATTTGAAAAGAACTTGACTAGTAATGGGCAGAATAATGGATTAGTTGATTGTTAAGAATTTGGTAAATTGTGTGGACTTAAAAAAATATAATAATCATGATAAATTGGTTAATTGATGGTTAATGTGCCCCATAGTCGAGCTAGGAAATGTAGTCCCCTCCATACTTGGGACAATGAGTTAAATTTGATAGACAAATGATATTCAAAAAATGAAAAGGCATAATGAAACTGCAAGAAATTGCTCAAGCCCAAAGTGCATTCATGTTGGACCACTTACAGAGAAAAAAAATTACTTGATTAATATTGTCATAAAAACATGATTGTTTACCATTATTTTTCATGTCTGCCAAGAACAAAAACTAACTAAATGTTTCCTTCAGCAATTATGTTTATTTGTAGAGGCAATTCAGTGTTTTCCAGCTACATACAATTATTACAAGAAGGCAAATAAAATCATTTCCATAAAACAACAATAATCATTAAATCATTTGATTAAAACTGAGGAGTGCAAATAAGGAGTGCAAATAAAATAAGTTCACTTGTCATGTGCATGGCTAAATACAACTGCTTTCAGCTTGGATTTGAACACTGTCAAGAGTTGTCGGTCTCACAACTCCTGGAGGACCGTCACAGATTTTAGCAGCATAAAACTGAAACACAGTCCTAACTCTGGGCACCGGCAGGAGACCACTGCCTTAGGTTCTCAAAGCCTGAGAAGGTTCATATGGCTGTAACATGTCAGAGATGTACTTTGGTGCAAGACCATGGAGAGACTTGTACACATGCAGATCTTTTTTTTAAGTCTATTCTCTGAGCAACAGGAAGCCAGTGCAGAGACCTGGTGTAGTGGTTTATTTCCCTGACTTTCATGCAGTTCCCACTCAGTGACGGTGTGGATGGTAGTGTGAATGGTTGCTTGGCTCTGTTAATGACTGGCAACCATTGAATTTCCCTCACAGGATACGTATCTATCTCTACAGTATCTGAAGCATGTAGTCTGCCTTTGGATACTTCCTACAACCCTTAACAGGATAAGTGTTTATAGAAAATGGATTAATAAGTTAGGTTAGTTGTTTATGATATTTACCGTGTGAAATATTTCCAGCAAACTATAGCCACGTGGTGCTGGAATGCTAAAAAATTACACTACCCCAACTTTATCACCACTGTAATACCTTGCTCAGTGGAGCGGTGACTGATGACTGTTCAGTGGCCTTTCCAGTGGCTCTCGCTCTTTCCTCATGCAACATTCGCCGTATTCAACCTCCAGTGTCCTTCATTTGGACTCTGACACCTGTTTCTATGGCAACACTATCAATAGGGGACCAGTTGGGGTCAGCGACTGTCTCTTTTTCTTTGCCTCCCTCTCTCCTTTGCAGGGGTCTTGACATGTACGCCGCCTGACCGTGTACCTGCTCATTCTAGAACATTTTCTTCAGCTTGTACATTTTCTCACTCTATTGATTCGTCCTGGTCTGATTCTTGTTGTGCCGTGTCTGATCAGCTGTCTCAAGTATGCACATGCCCGGACTGTTTAAGCTCCAATGACGGGTGGAAACAAGATGCATTCGGACAGAGCTGAATGGAATTTTAGCTAATTCAGCAAAACAAATAAAAGTCCAAATTGAGTTCAACTTCTCTAAACATCCTTTCAATTTACACAGTTGCCATAAATGGAATTACCTAATTTCATAATTGCCTTAATTTAAACTTTAAAGACGATTAAAATAAAATGCTAATGAAGACAAGAATAATGAATTAAAAGAGTGTAGGATTTGTTCGGCTGGAACTAATTGGAAAGAGTTGGTGAATTAACACAACTGGGCATAATTAAGAAATGGATGCAGCTGTACAATGAACATTTTGCTTATTGGACAATGCATGGTTCCTAAGCTATAGTGCCTTAATTAAAAACAAGGACTGAGGCAGGATTTGGCTGCTTATCCACAATTACAGTAAACGTATTCCGTTTACTAAATGAATGAATTGATGAGGAGTCGCAGTAGTCACGGGGTTAAATTAAGTTTTATTTCATGGAAAAATGCTAATGGATGAAGGCGGAGTCCACGCCAGTTTTCATAGCAGCAGTAAATCAATCCTCATCTACCAGTGACAGTCGTGACGGGCGAGCCAACTGCATCACATGCACAAAAGTGTGCAGCATAAATCTGGAGATGGTTATGGATGTGTCAATTAGACTGTCACTTTTTCTCAACAAGGAATTGGATGTTCTGGCCTCAGCTAACCCATCTTAATCCCACTCCCAACGGCATTCTGCGGGATTGATCGAGTCACATACTTTGCTGGGGAGAATGCTAATTGCGGTCAGCCAGCCACCTGCCCGTGTGGCTCCACCTGGGCAAGGGTTGCCAGGTCAAAACCCCACTGATTAGGCTCTTTCTGAATTTCAATTGCACTCTGCTCACCCTGACTTTACTACTAAAATGTGTGAATAATAGGAAATGGACCTCCAAACGGTACTTTTTTCCCATCGACTAAGTGCATTTGCGGTGGGACAAAATATCAATATTACGAGAGACTGGATTATCTCTCGTGGTACAATAACAACACACCAACATCAGATATTGATTGTTCTACTCCATTTACACAGCATATCTAAACAACCAAAGAAAACATGTTTAATTACGTCATATTTTTTGTATTTGGCTGACTCGTCACTCCGTTCATTTTGTTTCGACGAGCACCGGGAAGACAAAAGCTTAGTGCTGTTACTTTAATAAACCAAGTGCCTTTGCTAACCTTGGGTAATAAATGTAATGTTTGGAGCTGATGTTAATGAACATATACATTTGCTATTACACTATAAGTTGCTACTATAAGTGATCTGTATGGAAAGTAAAGCTAATGCAGTCAAGGATAATGAGTTTTGTAAACATAGTTTTAGTTTGCCATCTTTCGATAAACATGCTGTATATAAGAGATTCCAATTTAAAAAAATAAAACGTGAATCATACATGTACGACAATGAACAAGTGTCTATGTTGGGTTTTTATCAAAAGTTCTGGGGAAAAAAACAGGGAAAAAATCTATTGACCAAATCATCTTTCAAGTTTGTTAAATTTTATTGTATAAAAAATGTTTTGTATTCACTTATTTTAATTTTTCAACTGGTACAGTATGCACGCTTAACATGCTAAACAAATAAACCTTCCACAAGTTTTCCCCTCTTAAATTAGATACAGTAGATATTGAGATGTTTCATAGTCCTCCCCTTTATATCAACTGAGCATAATCACTGCATCATAATATCATTATCTATGCCAAAATATTACATCTTATCGCAAGTTACTATTTCCTGCCCTGACAATAAAAGGATTCCCGTGAACAAGAGAAATTTAGATTTGCTAAGTCTCAAACAACTGTAAACAACTATTGGCACTAATTATGTAGAGCTATAATGTCACAACAAATTACATTATACTGTAAAATTGCTCCACATAATTGGCTTGCTTTATTTTTAGCTGTCTATTGATATACAATTCACCACAATTAACCACATCTGTTCTCACAAGCTGTGGTTTGTAAAGACAAAGGTTCGCTATGCTATATAGACTACACTTGGCCAGAAATCATTCACAAGAAAGTGAGGTACTATCACTTTTTGAGGCATACTATGGTGGTATCTTGCTATGCAAGTTTAATTACTACTGAAGATTAATGGAAATGTTGTACTTTATAAAAACATACAGTAATGACATAAATAAAAGAATTAAACAGTTTTTGCCACAGTTTTTGATTCAATTCAATGGACATTATGCTGCTCCTTCTCGTGTTGGCGATGGCTGAAAGGCGTATAAAACAGCGATACAGTTTATATTCGTTAGCTCGTGTATTGCGTTTGGCATTGTTTGTTCACATCAAGCTAAACTTACTTTACTAAAGCAAAGCTATGTTTCAGAGTGGTTTAAGCTCTCACGTTGACATGCTTATTATTCTAAAAGGAGGTGTAACTCTGATCAACACTGGAAAAAAAAAAACTCTTTGAATCCGACTCCCTTACTTCAAACTATATTAAGAAGTAAACACCAAAGCATCAAATGCGAGGACATTATGAGAGCTCGCCTAAATCTCTTCACAAAAGAGATGTGGATAATTAGTGATGCATTACGCCTCGTCGGACTCCCTGCTGGAACAGCTAAGAAGCCTGTCAACTTTAGACTGAAGCACAATGTCCTGCCATCTCGCCTGCTTCACTGCATTTTGATTATCCATCAGTGTGAAGACCGAGTTGTTGCGGTGACACGACTTCCCCGCCTCGTGATGTCTCTCCAATGAAAACAGAACGCTGGCATTCCCTGAGGACCTTAACGATCCAAAGACTAACACATACACAACTGGACGCATGCAAGAATAGAACACACACGCACGAGATTATTGATCACTGTCACATCAATCCATAGGCTGGAAACAAGCCTCTAAGCAAGGCAAAATTAGGACATTGATGATTTGTTAGTTAAGGCAGACATTGCTGACACCAACACTGTCCCTCATTCTGGCACACTTCACACACATATAAAAAGAGAATCGCCAGTGCACACACACAGACACATGAATTGACCGATATGGAGCCATGAACAAAAAGGTTTTGTCTTTTTTTTTTTTTTTTTCTCAATTATGTCTGGCATCGGCCAGTTCGAGTCCAGACGAGTCCCTGGCAGTGACGACAGTGTGGCTGTCTGACAAGGGAACAAGAGAAAGTGAGAATGGAGCATGGCAACAAGCAAGCATTCAGGCCCAGAGGGAGCGAACCTTGTGAACCTTACAATTCGCGCCCCAGGTCTCCGCTGGTAAAAGTAGGAAGTGGCAGTAAAATATCAGCGAATGAAGCAACCTGTGTTGGCCAAACAGGAACAAAAAAAAATTTGTTGTCAGGGTGAGTGATCCTGAGGTTTGAACGGCCTGCCTGTCTGCCTGTCTGGGCAGGGAACAAACAGTGTGAAAGAAGGCGCCAGGGAAGTGGAGGGGGCGAGAACACGAAGAGTTTGACCAGAAAAGGAGGGTCCGAGAGACCGAATGAAGGCAGATGCTGTCTTTGTGACAAACACGGGTTGTAATTAAAAACCAAATGCCACAGAATTGGTGTCCCTAGTAACCAATATTAACAGCTACTTTGAGCATCATGAAGAAATGCACTCAAATAAATGTTATTCATAGCTCACTGAAAGCAGCAGCAGCAGCTGAAACATAGGGCTGTATATGAATACAAATCAAACATAAAACAAACAATTGACCATAACATAATTAAGAAAATAAAATAAAATTAGACAAAAACAAGGGCTATCTCATGAGAGTTTAATGTGGTGTTGCACGCCAAGAAATAAAAATAGGTTTTAAGGTGGGTTTTAAAAATGGAGAGTAAAGGGATTTGTCGACCCAGCAACATAAAAAGCTCTAGACACGCCACAGAGAACAGTGTTGTTAACAACCCTGCCAAATTTGAAATACTAAAAAAAAATAAAAAATAAAAATAAAAAGTGCAAAATGAGGCTCAAACACTGTGGGTGTGTCCACTGAAAACGTCAAACCACACCCCGCTGAAAAATGGATGCTACTTTGTCTTGGATGTTTCTTATGGCTACACATCCCTACATGTAAGAGTAGTGTAAATATATCCGCTAAAAGCCTTTGGTGGCATCTTAACAATTTGTATTCCAAAAGAAAGACACAAGTCGTGGTTTTGGGCTTTCCTCCAACTTGGAACATAAATAGTTGAGTTTTCCACACCAACCCCGGCTGGTGCTGTCATCTCCTAACTAGCCTTATACATGAACTATGAAGCCTACTCAGATGAGAGGCAAAACATCTTCTAAGACAACCCAAACAGTCCAGTTGTGATCGATTCAATGCCCTGAGAATGTACTAATAGTAATTTTATGTCACTGGGAAGATCAAGGTCTTATATAGTGGGGCACGGGGTGACTCATGTCGTTCTTTTCACGTTTTCAGCTATTATCTTCAAACATGTATCAGGTACAGTGGATACGGAAAGTATTCAGACCCCCTTAAATTTTTCACTTTTTTTATATTGCAGCCATTTGCTAAAATAATTTTTCATTTTGTTCCACATTAATGTACACACAGCACCCCATATTGACGGAAAAAAACGGAATTGTTGAAATTTTTTTCAGATTTATTAAAAACGAAAAAATGAAATATCACACACCCATAAGTATTCAGACCCTTTGCTCAGTATTTAGTAGAAGCACCCTTTTGAGCTAATACAGCCATGAGTCTTTTTGGGAATGATGCAACAAGTTTTTCACACCACAATTTTGGGGATCATCTGCCATTCCTCCTTGCAGATCCTCTCCAGTTCTGTCAGGTTGGATGGTGAACGTTGGTGGGCAGCCATTTTCAGGTCTTTCCAGAGATGCTCAATTGGGTTTAAGTCAGGGCTCTGGCTGGGCCATTCAAAAACAGTCACGGAGTTTTTCTGAAGCCACTCCTTCGGTATTTTAGTTGTGTGCTGTGTGCTTAGGGTGATTATCTTTTTTGAAGGTGAACGAAGCCCAGTCTGAGGTTCTGAGCACTCTGGAGAAGGTTTTCGTCCAGGATATCTCTGTACTTGGCCGTATTCATCTTTTCTTCGATTGCAACCAGTCTCTGTCGCTGCAGCTGAAAAACACCCCCACAGCATGATGCTGCCACCACCATGCTTCACTGTTGGGACTGTATTGGACAGGTGATGAGCAGTGCCTGGTTTTCTCCACACATGCCACTTAGAATTAAGGCCAACAATTTCTATCTTGGTCTCATCAGACCAGAGAATCTTATTTCTCACCATCTTGGAGTCCTTCAGGTGTTTTTTAGTAAACTCCATGCGGGCTTTCATGTGTCTTGCATTGAGGAGAGGCTTCCGTCGTGCCACTCTGCCATAAAGCCCCGACTGGTGGAGGGCTGCAGTGATGCTTGACTTTCTGCATCTCTGGAGCTCAGCCACAGTGATCTTTTGGGTTCTTCTTTACCTCTCTCACCAAGGATCTTCTCCCCCAATTGCTCAGGTTGGCCGGACGGACAGCTCTAGGAAGGGTTCTGATCGTCCCAAACGTCTTCCATTTCAGGATTATGGAGGCCACTGTGCTCTTAGGAACCTTAAGTGCAGCAGAATTGTTTTTTGTAACCTTGGCCAGATCTGTGCCTTGCCACAATTCTGTCTCTGAGCTCTTCAGGCAGTTCCTTTGACCTCATGATTCTCATTTGCTCTGACATGCACTGTGAGCTGTAAGGTCTTATATAGACAGGTGTGTGGCTTTCCTAATGAAGTCCAATCAGTATAATCAAACACAGCTGGACTCCAATGGAGGTGTAGAACCATTTTAAGGATGATCAGAAGAAATGGACAGCACCCGAGTTAAATATATGAGTGTCACAGCAAAGGGTCTGAATACTTATGGCTGTGTGATATTTCAGTTTTGTTTTTTAATAAATCAGCAAAACTTTCAACAATTATGTTTTTTTCTGTCAATATGGCGTGCTTGGTGTACATTAATGAGGAAAAAAAACAAATGGCTGCATTATAACAAAGAGTGAAAATTTTAAGGGGGTCTGGAAACTTTCCATACCTACTGTATGTGGAAACAAATCTTTGAATTCACTTCACAAGGTCTTTAAAATGAACTCTAAAGACAAAAAAATACAAATGAAAAAAATCATCTGGCTGCAGAATGTGATGAATATGCTCTAAATAGTCGTTGGAGTCTAACAGAGAACTCAGTGTCACATGTGCCATGCTTTCTAAATAAGCTATGAATAAGATCCTTGTCCAATCAGGAGCTATCTGATTAGCTGAACTAAACATTCCCCAGGCATTGTAAGTTGCTGCAATGAGCTATTTACACTTGCTTGATCCGCTAAGTGTCAAACACCAAGTTAGCAACTTGCGATTGAACTTGGATGTAATGACAATGTTCTCCCTTGAAAAGTTAAGGAAGTCTACTTGAACTTGTTGCACCATCCTCTTCTACTTTTAATTAATCAAACACACACATACGCTTGCAGACACACACACACACACACACACACAGAATCCTCACTTAGCTTATTGTACTTTGTCATCACGTAGACATGACCTCTGCACTTGAATAGATTTATGCTCTGGTTGATATAGGTCTGTGTGCAAAACTGAAAGTATTAAATAATTGCTTCATCTCATGCAATTTTGAGTGATCTTCGAATTGGTTCAAATTTTAGAACGCATTCCTGCAGGACCACACACAGCACAGCATTGTGTAAACAACGCCGGTGTAATGTATGAGCCAAACCCACAAGGTGTTTCTTTTATACAAAGACCTGCATTGGAGGACAAAAATGTGAATGAGAAAAAAAATGTGAATGTATTCTCTTCCATGTTCGGCTAATGTGCGTTTTTACCCAATTTCAGGCATGGGTGCCTCTGTACGACCCATGCATTCCATTTAAACGTTCCACCAGAAATAACATTTATCCAATTTGTTTAATGTCATTCTGCTCCCATCACATTCTCATCGCATGCACACTGACAGAAGTGCAAGTCGTTAGAATAGAGGGGAAATAAAACCAGACTTGAAAGAAATATGTCCAACTATAGTCCACTTAATCCACTTTCGTAAGCACACTTGCAAGATATTGAAGCACATAATACCTTGATTAGATAGAACATCTTGTAAGTTCTACTTTTAAGGAACCGTTTTGCCTTTAATATTCTCAATGTGCCGTTTATGCTGATGAACCCAGCATACCACGCTCTCATGCTTTGGTCATTCAAGTAGCAACACCAACCTTCCCCATTATGTTTCTTTCTCTGCACCGCTCACACTATGCCACTAACTAGAGGTGAAATGTCCACAGTAAGTAACCACCTTGCCTCATTGTTTGGGAATTGACTATTTCAGTCTCCCTGCATGCCATCCTTTTGTTGTAGACTTATTGTACAGCGACAGTTTTGTTCAGGCTGGGCATTTACAGTCCACTCCAAATCAACCAATGAGTGTGAAAATTCAAAGCTGCTGCCTCAAACGTACAATGAGGCTGAAAGGAGGAAAATAGCAGTATTGGTATTAGCAGTTCTCAGGCTTATCTCGCAGAACACAGCGCTCTTTTTGTTTTTACCACTAACTACAGCTGCTTAGAAAACAGTGAAAGCAGTGTATTGCTGTGCAGGCAACAGAATTGTTTTAACTTTAGGGAACATTGTTAAACATTAAGCAATTTCTTGATGCTGTCAGGATTTCAAAATAAAACATTTCCATTGAGAATAATTATATTTCTAATAATTTTGTACAGAGTCCAATCTGTCACCATCATAAAACCAATAGTAACAGTACAGGGAATGTTGTGTAACATTTCATGTTAATTACTGTCATAGAAAAGTTGACCAGTGAACTTGTACTCCACCAGTGTCAAACTCAAGGCGCGGGGGCCAGATGTGGCCCGCCACATAATTTAATGTGGCCTGTGAAAGCAAATCATATGCATAAACTTCCATGATTCTTGCTAAACTCTGTATCAAAATGTCAAATTATCAAGTGTAATAAATGACGTTTAGATATTGCAAGCATTTTTTGTTACTACACGACTCTTTACAGTAACTTGAACAATAGTTGAACAAACTATTATCACCAGTAATCCATCAAGTTGTGTATATGTAATACTATGATGAGGCAGTTAAATATATTTACAGTTTCAAAGTCATAACGGGGCACGGTGGGCGACTGGTTAGAGCGTCTGTCTCACAGTTCTGAGGACCAGGGTTCAATCCCGGCCCCGCCTGTGTGGAGTTTGCATGTTCTCCCCGTGCCTGCGTGGGTTTTTTCCGGGCACTCTGGTTTCCTCCCACATCCCAAAAACATGCATGGTAGGTTAATTGAAGACTCTAAATTGCCCTTAGGTGTGAATGTGAGTGCGAATGATTGTGTTTATGTGTGCCCTGCAATTGGCTGGCAACCAGCTCAGGGTGTACCCCGCCTCCTGCCCGATGATAGCTGGGATAGGCTCCCGCACTCCCGCGACCCTAGTGAGGATAAGCGGCTCAGAAAATGGATGGATGGATGGATGGAAGTCATAACGGCCCTCTGAGGGAAACCGTAACGACAACATGGCCTGCGGCAAAAATTAGTTTGACAGACCTGTTCATCAATGTGTTCATGCTTGGAAACTGTCAGAGTCTTGACTGCTTTGAATGAGAGTCTGCTTACCTAATGGAAACTTCTGGTGCATATTAATTTTCTCCTATCGGTGCCTGTTGAGGTCCTCATTTTAAAATGTCACAAAAGGCCAGACTGAAGACTGAAATGAGGTCTATTGAAGTCTCGTCTTATGAAAGTTTGACATCCAAAATTGCGCAACATTTAAGGCATATTTTCCCTGGAAATTTTCATCAGACTTCATGTCAAATCTGGAAGCCCATTATCATCATCATTCTGTGACGTCAACAAAGTAAACTGCATTTCCTGTCCTTTTACTCACAAAAACAAAACCTTATTTAACATAACCATATTTTCTCATGTTTTTTCCTGTTACTTAATGTAGAATTTCAGTAAAAGAACCTTGTTTGTGGTATCCAGCAATCGCAAATTAGTGATCATTTGCCAGTTTTGACCTACAGAATAATATCTGGCAAAATGGACTGAAAAGTGACTGTGAATGAAAAGAGAGAGAAAAATAGTTCAATATCTCAAAGGCCAACAGACATGTTTGAGAGCAGAGCAGCTACACATCAGCCTTTGCTTATGTACTGAAAAGAGGGGGGGAATTACTCTAATAGCCACTGTTCCATCTCCTGACTCCCGGAGGTCAGTGAAAAAATTAGCAATGCATTAATCAAGGGGGGTACACTGCAAAAAAGAGCATAACTATCTGTGGGAACCACTGTGCCAACAAAACAAGCAATCTGAGTGAATAACTCCTACTTATATCAGTTTTGTTCGAATAAAAACTCTGATATAATTGAGACGTGCAACATAAACCGCTTGTGTCTTGGCACGCAGCTCCTCATCATAGCTCCTCTAACTAGCACAATGAATACATACAGAATTTAAGTCAATCAACCGAATCATATGAGACAAAACCTAAACCAAATAAAATAGAGAATATGACAAAGTTCATCGATACTAGGGTTTGATCTGCCTGTGGCAGTGGCTCTGAAGAAGGTCGGGACACATCAATAATGTCACATCACTGAGCGAGCACTTTAGCTTACATCTGTAATTTACTGTAATATGGGTTATTACAAATACTGTCTTAAAAATAATAAGTGGTTACACAGTCATTGGAAAACGTACATCGATTGAAGATGTGTATCGGTAATCAAATCAAATCCTATTCCTCTGACTCGTGTTGGAATCATGAGGTGGTATCAGGCTACCTCATGATTCCAACACGAGTTGAAGTTTACTGTCAAACTAAATATAAACCAAAGACAATTGCACATGCATTTAAACCAACTACATAGCTTTGCTTTAAATAAGTCCGTTAAGCTTCATGCTAACAAACAATGTAAAATGCCATGGAAGGGCTAACAAATAGCACTGATATTGCTGTGTTGTAACCCTTTAAGCAACGGAGATTAAATCACATTGGAGCAGCACATTTACATATACAGATAATATAACAATTCTCAAAAGCATATGTTCTTTATCCTCTGCATAGAACAACTAATATGACTGCTGCTTACTGAGGAGTTTGGACCGGCTCCTGCATCTCCATGCATAGCTGTATGTCTATATTAAACTGCCCCCAGGAGGTCATTGCTATTTTTCTGATTAAAATCTCATCACAAAGACATTCTTTTATTTGGAAGTTGGAACGGATTAATGGCCTTTCCATTCATTTCAATGAGGAAAGATGATTTGAAAGTGAGTGGGTGTTTTGAGTTACGAGCGTGGTCACAGAACAAATTTTTTTGTTTTGTATGATGTTTTCTATTACAGTATCTCCTTTGGGAATTTTTTTTCATATAATAACAAATTAGAGGTTGACCAGTCACCCATATTTGTATTAACAGAATTCAAAAGTGTTCGTAGCTCAGCCTAAGCATATGACTTGAGTGATAGTCACTGATGATTAAACATCTAAGCACTTACTACAAACTGTGATCCAGGATGTAAAAAAATGCACACACAAAAACTAACTACATAAGTTTGATATGCTTAAGCAAGTTATTAGCGTGTAGTTTTACATTACATGTTTAACAGTAATGATAATCTAAGATGCTCCCGTCACGCTGTCAGCTGAAAAGAGCAAGAAAATGACGCCAGTCAACAATGCATGCAACATCAATGAGTCCAGCCACCACTGGCGATTTAAGTGAAATCGACTTCCGCTCATTTCCCAAATTAACCGTATCTGACTGACCCACTGCTGCAGGGGCAACAGGAAGAGTGGCATTCATTTCCACGCACACAGGCAACATACACACACACACACACTCACTCCATTTCCCTATTTCTCTGTGGGGAATCAATGATGTCTGCTTAATTATTGGGTGAATTTAATCAGCAACAGCAGTAGTTACTGCCGTGTGACCTAGTAGCTGTCAGGAAGTCATTCGCCTTCCTTTGTTAGTGCACTTATGCCACCATCAAAATCAAGAGAACTATTAAATTGTTCATAGGTATGGGGAGGAAACAGGAAAAGTGCAGAGAAGTACATATTAATTGTCAGAAAGTTTCTCAATGTGGTCAAAAAACATAGCGGTTAGATGCATGTCACTAAAAATTGAATAATCATGTCAGGTTTGGTTATCTGGCCTGCATTTTCAATCAAGATGTCACTTCTTTGTGTACCACTGGTATTGTTAGATAACGATGCGTATGTATTAGCCGTGGTATTGCCAATTGAGCTAAACGCATTGATCATTCACACAGCCGCACAGTAAATGGTGTTTCCTCAGATAACAGTCGCCTCTTCATGGCACATTTCATTCAGAAAGCGTGCAACTTATTCCACTGTGGCACAGATAGAAGGTTGGCTAGGGATCCAATGGTGGATGTGAGTAATTATTTCAGAAAGCGAGGGTGAAAAAAGGACAAGGAATGGGATTATGAATAGAACCTTAGAACAACCCTATGTGAGCCACTGATGGATATGTTCAACAATAATAGATATATTTTCCACCAACGACACAGAATAATGAATAGGTTGACATTTTCTCTTCCGAAGCCTGGATGAGAAGGTCACTGCCACACTCATGTCTAGGTGTTGAAGAAGATGGAAACTAGCCATCTTGACAAAGACAGTCTCTATATTAAAAGAGAAAGTAAAGAAGAGACTGTTCACCCCGTAGACTTTAAGAATGTCTTCACAAGAATTCACTGTGTACCGTAAAGCAACACTAAAAGCATCAGAAATCTGACAAAAGTGTCATGATCAAGGTATTGGCAGTCGACTTGATCCTAGTAATGCATCATCCAGCATTCCAAACAATCATGTGGATGCATGCAAAGCAGGTTGAAAATGTCTTCTCATTTCAAAAGAAGAAGTGTTATGAGGGAACATTGTTAGATCTTAATATCTAAAATGTTGCTTTTGTACCTTCCCACAGTTTTGCCAATAAAAGGTCTTTTGTGAAATTGTGAAACAGTAACACTGCGTTTGTCAAGACAATAGCTGGAGCTATAGAACAGGAAATATGAATGGGTGGTAGCCTCTATATTTTATCTTTTCTTACACAGAAAAGTACATTATATATGTGCTTGTTACATATTTCTTTTGTTACCGTTTGTTCAAAAAAGCGATTGAAAATCCTGCAATATAGCGAAAAATCGTGATATAAAATTGGATATGTATGATTTAAACATTAATGATAGCGCGAGACCACAAAAAGTGAATTGAGATATGGCGAGGGACAACTGTATTTATTGATCTCCTAAGTTAGAGGCACGCCCCAACCACAAATGGTATCAGTCTATTAGGGATGCAAAACGACCATTGTTAAGATGCGTTGAAGAGAGGCCTCTGCCCACCAATAATATTTGTTTGGGTGAAATCACACTTAACAATCTTTTAACAATGGTGGTAGAGACACCTGAGGGCCAACACTGGGTGTGTTGTTTGTTAATTTCTTAGAGGCCAGTTGCGATTGATTCAATGCCCTGAGAATGCTCTAACAATAGTACTTAGTAGTTGAAGCCAAACAGACAACTCAATGCCACGTGTTGTACTTTCTGAGTACAGTCAAATTTGGCAAAATACTAACATTGTTTGTTAGTATTGTTAGTATTATTTTGTAAGTGGAATATCGGTTGTAACAATGTTAGAGGCACCTTAGGGCCAAAACTTGCTGTGTTGTTTGTTATTTGTTAGGGGCTAAATTATTGATTCTCTTTGGATAGGATAAAAGGACGGCAATATATGTGGGAGATTGGTGGTGTATAAACCCTCCTCCTCAGTTTAGAGATTCTTAACCTTAACAAATACAGGTGCTCTCACTGCTCTTTCAAATCATCTGTCTTCACTGTCCAGTATATTTTCTTTTTGTCCTCAAAAGAATGCAGTTTCTCTTTGAGGTGCAGGTAGACACCAGAGTCTTGATCTCAGCAGTTAGCCCGTCTGTGTTGTGACATGCGCCTGCTCAGTGGTTGCTTGGTTTCCTCAATGTGTATATACATATATCAGTGCATTCCTCAACAGCATACACTAGATTGTTTTTCTAGGTATTGGGTGTCCCGTCTTTGGGGTGTACCAGCCTTTGTTTCAGGGTGTTGCCGGGTTTGAAGCGTACTGCAATGTTGTGTGTTTTCAGGGCCTCTATCAGGTGCCAATGCTCATTGCCTTTTGGCCTGTGGGCTCATGGTAACATTATCAGCTCTGTGTTGTGTGGTTCTGATAATGCCTACTTTGTGTTCCAGTGGGCAATGTGAGTCAAAAAGTAAGTCAGACTCAGGCGAAAGCTTTTCTATCTAGCCTATGCGCATACAGTATACTGATGGTGAGAGGCGAAATGTCTTCTAAGACAACCAGAACAGTCCAGTTGCGATCAATTCATTGCCCTGAGAATGAAATGACCAGGATGAATAAGAATGTTCACAGGTACATTATATCACCGATACTGTGGAAAACAACACCGTTAAGCTTGATGTGGAAACGAAGCAAATCAAGTTAAACGTCATCCTAAAAGCAAAAATAACTGTGTATGTGGCCTCTTTAAAGCCACGTAATTAATTCCAATATTTATGATACACTTATTGAATAACACTAACTACATACTGTCAAAATAATACTTTACCTTTTTACGACACCGAAATTGTTTAGTTAATTAGTTACAGACCAGTACATTAAAATGTGCTCATCAAAATGTTTACTTCCAAAATGCAATTCTGGGTTAAAAAGAGTCATGCAATGCATCCAATGTGAAGTCAGTCAATTTCAAGGTCATCTAGGGTATGAACAATGTTGACCCCACTTAGGGTGAGTGTGTTGACTAATGATGATAGGACAGGGGTGGCGTGTGGCACGAGGGAATGAATTAAGGTCAGATGGTTTCGCCGTACCAAACAGCAATAATAGCTCATATGTCGCATCCATTAAGAATGTCATTAAGTTCAGTGGTGCCAATTATTAGGTATATCTTGCAAACCAGCCAGCAACACCTCTGTTTTGCATATTAAGTGAAAAAGCTCGTCAGAAAAGGTATTTTCTAGAAAAGTATGCAAATGAGAAAATTGGAGCGGTTATAATTGCTGCATGTGTGCTCAGAGTCAAATATGGTCCCCATGTGTGAGCGATAGAAATGTCAAGTTAATGACGCCATTGGTGGTAATTGGACGACAGATGGAGGTACCACGTAAGCAAATGTGTATAAAGGTGCTAGTTTGATTGGTCTGTGGACCCCTGGTCCGATTTAGAAGTGTTACCTCAAAAGTCTAATGTGCATCGCTTCAACAGTATTAAAGAGGTTGTTTCTAATATGTGGCCAAACTGAAAAAAAAAAAAAAAAAAAAAAAAAAAAAACTTGCTTTGCCATTCTATTGTGAACACAATTATCTTTTGTTGAACAACTGTTTTAACAGGATAGAATTGTAAAATGTGAAGGTTTTTCATAGCAATCAAAATTGATTTACTGTACACTAAATAAAGATGTCTTGATGTATACAGTTTGACTTACAACTGATTTTTCCATTTCTGTCCTTCCCTATAAGAAAAAAATGTATCTCATACAATATGAAAAATAATGTCGAAGAGTGTACTGTGTTCAGCCTGTGAGGTTCCACTGTATTGGTTGGCCTTTGCTGAGAGTGAAAAGTGATGGAGTTATTTCCGGGTGCTGAAAATCAGACTAACAATTTTGGTCAAACACTTTCCAAATTATTTCTGCTTTCAAATACGATCGTGACCAAGCTCGAGGACAACAATACAGAAGTCAGAGCAATATAATCTAATTACTGTAAAAAGAAAATATGAATAGGTCAACTGTAAATGTAAAATACTACATCTGAATGACTCTGCAACTGTACTACACTAGCAAAGAAAAGGCCTTTGGGAGGTACACGCTTGTATCCACTCAGCACGCGCACACACACAAACACGCGCACACACACTAACTTGACAGTTTATTAGCCTTCTGAGAGGTTTTTTGGTTGACAGTTTGAGAGATTAATTAGGTGAGGAGGAGACAGGCTGCACTAAAGCTTTTCATTTGAAAGTAAATATGGACTCCTTTTTGAGGGATTAAGTCAAATTTTAACCTTTTACTTATTCTATAAGAGCCAAAAAAAAATAAGGTTATAGCCCTTTTATCAAAAACCAACAGTAAACCTACTGTCTACGGAAATGTGTGTTTTTTGGGCATGTTTTGCAGGATATTTTTCTTGTGTGAAGATTGACTTATCTTCTTATAAAGGTGACATAAAGGGAGAACGTTTGGATAAGAACCAAAACGATGTGGCGAGGGCAGGTTGGACTGAAAAGCCTCACATAATCCCTAGCCAGTCAGGTATCAAACAGCGTCCCCAGCACACCGCAGTGCAATTATTGTATGAACAGAACTAAAGCATATTTACCCGCCAGCTAAAGGCGTCTCTTGGGGGTCGTGTGTTTGTGTATGTGAACATCCTTCACAGGTGACCTGGAGGGGGCTTCACCACCTGAACTTTCTGCTCTCTACTTCACAGTAGGAAAGGAAAAAGCACAGAATCAGAGGTCATTTGAAACACTGCATCATTGGATGTACACAAACACACACACACGCACATTTCAACTACAAGCACACAGTAGCACCAGGGGATTTATGCTTGCAGAGTAAATATCTCGAAAAAGCACACATCTGAAGGAACGGTTGAAAGATACAGAAGACCTTTACAGACTATTTCTCAGTTGCCCAGGTGGAAGAGGAAAATAGAAAGCAGAATGAGGGAGGACATTAACTGTTGAGGGATGTGCGGAGAGTCAGTGGAAGAACGTGAGCAGGGTGAAGGGAACAACAGAAATGTTATGCAGCACTTAAAGCGAAAGAACTCCAGTTTGGATTCAAGTGACTGGCCTTAATGAGAACCATTAACGCAGCTTGCCCAGATTCCCTAAACACTGGGGAGGACTGGAAGATGGCGGCTAAAAATAAAACACCTCAAGCAAATCCCAGATTCATGAGGCAGGCGCTTGTATTATATAAAAAAAAAAAAAAAAAAAAAGAAGAAGAAAAGGAAAAAAGGACATGACACAGGCTGGCATCAGAAGGCGATGCAATAGTACATCCTGGTGGATCCTGGAAAGTGGAAATAACATAACTAGAGTGGTGCCTTGACTTGCAGGTTTAATTCGTTCAGAGATCAACCTCATAATGCAAAACACTCAAATCGCAAATCATACTTCCCCCTAGATATGAATGGCTATACCATTAGTTTGCTCCAGCCTCCCCAAAAAAAAAAACACCAACAAAATATGTGGCAGTGTTTTTTTTTTTTAATAAGAACTAGTAATAGCACTGTAGTGTAATTTACTGTATGAAAACATACAGTAATAGCATAATTAAATAGAATGTAAAAAAATAAACAGTTTGTGTATCATGATTACATGCATTAATTCAATGATCAATGTGTGTCTGGTGTGCATGCCCTGGCCACCAGGGGCCAGAATGATACATGGACATTTTTGGAATACAAGTAGATTTGATGATGAAACACAGAAGAATATTGCCACCTAAACTGGAGTAATATTGGTCATTTTTTAGAGAAGATAAAGAATACATTCCTATGACTATTGTTCTATCCTATGTCTGCATATGCTGCTACTTTAAGCACATCAATGCTAGTTTATTTTGCCCATCTTTTGCATTTTTCATTGTGTGTTAGCATTAAGCTAGCAGAGGTTTGAGACACAAAGTTATGTGGTTTAGTTACACAATGTGTAATTGTCTTTTGTTTCTTCAACTGGGTATGGCAATAAACAGTTGGAAGCAAGCACTTGGAATCTTTTTTGGAAGAATTGTTCACGATCAGCCAAACTGCTCCTTGTTGTGAAGTTCTCTGGCACCCTCTAGTGCTCTTAAAAAACATCTATTCTCACAACTAAAGACACAAAAAAAATCATCGGGCTACGTATAAGTCGAGGTACCACTAAATTTCACACAAGGAATGAGCATGAGGAATTGACTAAATTATATTTGATTGGCATAAGTGTACCAATGTGTAGTCGCTGAACCTTGACGCTAAAACAGGTTGGTGTGAAAGCTGAATCCAGACAGATTTTCGGTGCAAAATTTTGTGGTGGACCAATTTGAAGTTGAAAATCGTTCTGTGACTGAGCTTCTCACCCATTTAAGCTGTATCTCAAATTGTGAGTGAGCTGCAGGATGCTGGGCAGATGTTGTGGCGTTCTGTGCTGTCATCACGTGGCAGTGTATCTGAACCTCAGATTTTGGCTCATGACACAAAGCAAAAAAAAAAAAAAAACGATCAACAGCTCATAACTTGGAAAACCCGTAAGATGGTGCCACTGTACTCTGCTATATTAAGTTACCTTGATCAACCACGGAGCAAATTATTAAATTAATACATTTATTATGAGGTTTTTGTAAATATTTTGGTGGGAATCTCTTTTTGAAAGCTCTGAGGTTTTGTTACCATACCATAGAGTGGAATAATTTTGTTGGGAGAAGATGGGCTGTACTGGAGATCTGCGTGGATGTACTGTATAGTTCAACTTCCCATAGCCGAAGTCATGTTGACTTCTTTAGACAGCAAATTAGTTGACACTTAATCAACCGACCGCTTTCATCCACTTCTTCAAAACATGAAGAACATCAGTCCCACACAATGGACTTAATTCCTAGTATTTATCATTATTATGCCCATCTCAACTTTGCTATCTTCTGCTAGGGTGTTTTCTTCTGCTAGACCGTCACTAGACTGCTTTCACATGAATATCAGTACGACAGAATTACTCTATTTTGTCACAGGTGGCTTTTGTATTTGAAAGTTAAGAGGTTCAAGCACGAGCCTCTGAGGGCTTTGCTGTTCCACGTTGCCAATCTGCTGTATTTTTTCCTTTCCTTTAAACAAAGAGGTTTATTTGTTTGGCTAATTTTTGGAATATACTCTTGGAATATAGATTTGTGGAGAAAGATGATCTCATTGCCATTTTAAGCCATCTTAAATCTAAATACCAAATAAATTAACATACTGCATGATAGTTGATTGGTATTGTCTAGATCTTGTTTCAAAGAAAACATAACTGGACGAAGAAGGTATTCATATGTTACGAGCTGAATTAAAGACTCCATTTGATTTAAGTGCCCAGAGTACCATGGAATGAGTAAAATAAGAGTTTTAGATCACGTCCACAATATCGTCCAACATGGGCCATTTCCCTCATAGGTCCAGAAGGGAGAGAAATTCTTAACTGTCAAACTCTGCTCTCCTCCACATATTTCTTTTTTTCAAACGGCTAGCTCACATTTTAAGATCCTCTAAGGCTTTTCTCGCTTCACTCAATGTCTGCGCACAGTGATGCCAAGCTTCAAACAACAGCCCACACTGCTCTCCCGCTTCTGTGATACAATCATGATTTACAGTCCACATTTGTCAAATTTACAGCCATTCAACCAAATAAGACAATCCATGCCCCGTGCATACTGCAAAGCCGCTGTTCCTTTCAGTTCTTTTGTCATCATGTTAATTGGTTTTCTTTCTTTATTATTTTAGTATATAAAAGAGAAGCGCACAGACATATCACAGCACGTGCTTCGGGTCTCACACAGTACCGTGTATGACGAGCATCATCGGTACATTCATCCTTGCTCCGCTAATAAAGTGCTGTGTGGTCAAGAGATCAACTGCCAAGAGCTCCGTAGTTTTGGGTATGGCTGGCTATAAAACAGCATGGGGGGGGGGGGGGGGGGGGGGGAAACAATCCCACAAATAGTGGTACGCACCATTAAATCGACATATAGCATACAACAGCAAAACAAAAACGAGTGAATATTGAACGTATTTCCACAGGGAGCCCACTGTCATACGGATACCTTTCAGATTTCAAAATCTTATTTCTGTAGCCTCCTGTACCCAAGCAATCACTTAAAGCGATTTAATTCAAGTTTGCATCATGCAATTGTGCTGGCTTTCATGTTAAACAATATAAATTATGTGGACAAAAGTATTTAGACAGCCAGGCCATAACGTGAAGTAAAACTAGAAGGAAATCAGACATTTGTCCCGCTCCTTTGCGTCTATAAAAGCTTCCACTCTACTGGAATGAGATTTTGGAATGCATGTGTTAGAAAAATACAGTGTATGCCTTTGCACTTATAAAATGCATTCTATGTAATTACAACTTCATATACTGTAATCTTTTGTTTTTGTACAAGGATAAGAAAGCAGACCTTGTTCTTCTCTCTCTCTGTAATATTGTATTACCACTTTTGTGTGAGACAAGGTAAGATGTCTGTGGTTGGGGGGGGGGCACCACTTGCATGAGGCAGGTGATAACTGCCTGTTCATGTGTGTGTATATAATTATTACTGCGGTCAAATAAATACAAAAAGGAATGATGGAAATATAGCAAGTCCTGAAATGAATACTTCAGACAAAGTTGGGTGTGCAGGGCAGTACACTTAGTTATGACACAGAGGCCAAAGTGCTGTATCACTCTAGTGTGCCGGGAGAGACTATCAGGAGTGTAGCCAGGAAATTATCCAATTTCACTTAATTTGTGTGAAAATCCTCAATTATGTATTACAAATGAATGCCTTTATCGTTGTACATCTTTCTATGACAGTGATGTAATAGTGAAAGGCAGAACAATGAAATGCTCTTCCATTAGATAGCAGGTGTTTCCATTTACATAACAGAAAAAGTCATGGCTTCCTGCAAATATATCAGCTTTGTCTTCAATTAAACAAACCAAATTAGTGAGTACATTGATCATCATTATTTCAGTATTTTTGTTTAGTGTTTTGAGTGTTCTTATGTAAAATGGGTGACTTGGCTCAATAAAGGTTGGGAAACACTGATATACACCACAGTGGAAAAGAGTTGATAGTTCTATCTTAGGTAGGTGAAGCAGTGACACTATTTTTGAAATAAGCAATGAGGGTAAACTGTGATTTTAGAGTTTGAGGCTTTCTGCCATCTTAGCATGGCTTCTTCTGTATAAATCTTAATGGTATGTGATGGACGATGCAGACACTAATGGAAAGCCAGCCAAATTGAACGGTCTACCTAATTGCAAGTAATGACGGCGGCGTACTTAGTGCAATTAACACTTAAGGAAAGGGAAGGAAAAGCAACAATTTTCCTGGAATTATGTAAATTATTAATTAACACCCAAGACCACAGCAGTCTGGTTCAGTTCTCCATTGGCTGGCAAATAGATGTGAATGAGTTGGAAGCAGTGAAAGAACTGTCGTTAATCCACAAGTAGCAGCGGTGTGTGCAAAGGTTAACAAATGCCACCTGTGTCATCTGCATTTTATGGCAATAGTTTGTACTTGTGATGTAAGCACTCTGCTGATGCTCTCACAGACCAATTTCCATTTATTAAAAAAAAAAAAAAAAAACTGCCCAGCAACAAACAGCTAACCCTCGAGCTCTGTGGGGCGAGATTGTTTCTTTCCAGCCATTTTAAATTAAATAAAAACAGTGGAACCTCTGAAGTAGAACATGATCCATTCCAGAACACTGGTTGCCTTCCGGTTTGTCAAGTGTATATTAAAACTCAAAATCAAAGCTCCAGGCATCCATGGACAATCCGAAATTGTAGAGATCCATCACGGTTCGAGGACAAGACTCAATACAGTAGTACTGAAAACAATAATTGTGTACTCAACTGTGGTGACTCATAATGGACATGAACATATGAATGTTCATTACTGTGTTTGACTGAGAGGTTCTTCACATTTTGAGTAAACACAACAGACTTTGCAGTGCACATTCCCTCTACATCAACTTTGAGTCGCTTTAGCTGTATTGTATTGAACTGTCGCTGTTGTTATTGCCAGTGATGTCACGTCAAATTTCTGGAAATATACAAAGTGTCCCAGAAGTCACTTTAACACTTCCATTGGCCATGTTAGTTTTGTTTTTGTTTTTTCATCTGGCCAGATCTCAGGCCATCAGCATTTGACAGTTCAAGCTTTGCAGTTTGTGTAAGCGTATCATTCTTTTTTAGGGATGTTAAAGCCTTGAATTTGGCCAATACCGATATCGGTCCAATCCAATTTCAGCAATAATCATACATAAGTTACTTATTTTATTGTATGTACTGTTAGAAAAGGCATGATCATGTGGTATTAACTCAAACACAGAACAATAATCAGCAAAAGTAGGCATGAGAAAAACTGACCTATTTATAATTAACCAATGGATTACATAAAGTAACAGCTGTGCACGTCTTGATCTCCGTGAGGCAGTGTGATGCACACAATGAGCCACACACTTGTAGTAACAAAGAAAGTCACGATCGAATATTGTCATTGTAACTCGTTTTTCAGAGTTTGAAGAATATATGCCAGAGAGTACTGTTATATTGCCTTTGTGTATGTGTTAATACAGCGTTTGTGTGCCAATATTTATTATTTTAACCAATATAAGTGCCGCGTGTTCGATGCTCATTTTCGTTAGCTCGTCAATTGTGTTTTTCATTCATTGTGTGTTACCTTTTTGTGAACAAAAACAAAGAAACTGTCTTAGTCTGTGATGTATTTGAACATTCAGTAGGTGTAATTGTTTTATGTCTATTCAGTTTTCAAGTGAACTTCAACTGGAGTGTCAATACACAACTTTAAGCATGCAACATTCACTCTTACTCCATGTTACTTTGTTGTACCTTAGGATCATGTTGTTGTGATCACATGGGCTTTGCACACCGTCCGGGCGCTGCTAGAAAGAAGTGCGAGAGCGGAGCATGGAAGGGACTGCTTGAATAACAGTGGTAAAATCTGAGATTTTAGATCCAGTCCGATCCGATCCTTGTTTTTATGCTGACATCGGACCGATTTCCGATCTCAAAGATCGGATTGGGACACCCCTAATTCTCTTACCCATGGCTTGCCAATTAACATTGGAGCAGCACTCCAAAACTGCCACGTGCCAAGAAGTTCTTCTGTGCCGTCTCCTCCAACGCGTAGTCAAATATCCGCAATCTATGGCAAGCTTCTCGAAACAGGATCTGTTCTTCACAAATCACGAAGCGGAAGGCCTGCTACGACCATCACTAATGAAAACACCAAACTCCTAGAGCAGTGGTTGAAGAAAAGCCAGCACTGCAACTAAGCATCAACAAAAAGCTTGATTCAGTGGATGTAGTGACTTTTGGGAGACCCCGTATTGGCCCATTTTGCTCTCAATGCACATTTTATGATTTCTATCTAGAGCTAGTTAAGCAGGCAACACACATACCGATAATCAGGCCGAATTTCGACAACCCCCGCCCCTCTTTCCAGTAAAAGTCAGCAAAGACTCATTTATCAGATCTCTAAAAGATTATCCTGAGCAATGATCCGTGGTGTGGGGTATGTTAATCGTGATTTTTTTTTTTAGCCCCTCTCTGATCTGCTCGGAAAATGGTCGGGGTTGACAATAGTAAGTCTGTTCAATATTTCCAATCGCAAATCTTTGTGTGTGGCCAACACAGAATTTTGTGGATAGCCAATTAGGAAGCGGCCTGAAGCTTGAGCTGCGGTCGGACTCCACAAAGACAGGATCAACTGGTTGTGTTATGTTTGTAAACGTGTCTTAGCAGTCATTCACCACAGTAAAAATGTGTTTGCAACCGCGATGTAGTTGCAAGATGAGCTAACAGTTTGCCTAGTTTCTTCTATTTCGTCTTTTACTATACACTTTCTTCTTTGCTGTATTTTCGGATAGTCTGGAGGCACCGTGAAACCATGCTGCCTCTCACAGGTCAGTTTTGGTACTATGACAGATATCTGTTTTGAGGGAATAGACTCAGACTTGTCGGTGGAGATAAGTGTGAGCTGTGCTGTGTTGATCATCTCGAGTACACCCCGACCGATAAGAGCAGCAAGCACCGGTTTTCAGGCAACAAGCATAGGGTCTCTCACATTTTAAAAATCGGCTAAGCTGTTAAGAACCACTACGTGTGTACCCCACTTTAGATTTGTAGGGCTTTAAGAGTGAAGTGATAGAGAGATTCTAACATATGTAGTACTCAAAAGAAAGATGGAGAAAAATAGCTCGGATTCGTCTCAGCTTGATGATGCCATTCGGGAGGGGGGAAATAAAACTCTGCAAGACAGAATGATGGATCCGAACAAATAGGCCAAATAGGTATGAAAAGAATAGTGACAAATTCAACTTATTTCCACAGCTAGTTCAATTTTCCCATCACTCTGTTTCCCTTTTCACATCAGCACCACTTCCAGCCACATCCCTATGTCAGCCTCCCTGCTGTGACCACGGACAATGTGTCTCGCTTGGCTTTGACAAATTAGATGGCAATAACCTTCACAGGACAGTGCGGATGGGAACGAGAGGGAGGTGGCGACTGGACAGTTTTTGGAGGAGGGAGGGGAGACTGGAAAGAGAACGGGATACCCGTGCAGATTGATGGCGAGACATATCGGGGACAGCAGGCGTTTACAAATTGGACAGAGACGTGCGATACTCATTCAGCGATTAGGGGGAGAAACGGCGCGCACGTAAACTGACACAGAAAGTGTTTTTCCTAATGAGTTTGAACATTTGTAACTCTGCAGGAGAGGTGCTTCATCCGACTTCTCTTGCTAAGCATTTCATCATATAGCAACTAGAAAAAGGTGCTGATGGTGATGCTTAAATTGTTAATCTATGACAAAAACACCACTTTTCAGTTAATGAACTGACATGTCAGCTGTTAATGAATATATTTTGCTTTTGTTTTGTTTCAAATGAGAAATGTAGGTGGCCTTGGCTTCACCCTGAAGAAAGGGTTGATAACATAACCATGCAGTTTTGTTATATGTTGCGTTTGCCATATCCCACACTGGGGAATAACATTTAGGGTAGCTAGCTTCATTTTGACAGCTTTAATTGCATTGTGTCACTTTAAAATATTTGTGATATTTCATTATTTTCTTTCCTCACTTCGTTAAAAGTACGCAAAGATGGAAATAATTCCCACAAGTTGAGTATCTTTGTGATTTTGGACAACTCTGCTCACAAGCTACAATAATATGTACACCTTCACACCTTCTTTCACAAGAGTTGTATCAAAAAAAATTTGATTTGTAAAGACAGTAACACTTAGGTTTGATTGATATGGTCCATGAGGTATTAATTTAAAGATATACTGTATATGCTATTGTGGCTGCAGTTTGCATGCATGATCCTGCATCCGTACTGAGCGTGCGACATTTAAATATTTGGTTTACTTAAAAACCTTACAAGAGAAGGTTGAAATATTAGGAAAACCCTTTCAGTATTAATGTATTCTATTCTAACGTTTTACAACACAGCAATAAACATGCATACACACACATGAACACATGAAACAGAAAAAAAATCATAATTGTTTTTTCCCGGCTCTCAAAGTGTCCTGATCAACGTGAAAATGGTAATCAACTGAAACAATGGCAAATTCTAAACACCTATGCAACCCCTGAGACCATTGCCAAGCAATTCTAAAACCAAGTAAAACCCAACAGCAGCTGCTATGAAATAAACCCCAAACACAATGAACCCACAAATACTCATCCATCCATCCACCAATTGTCCGAACCGCTTTTCCTCATAAAAATAGTCGCTGGATCATGAGTTTAGTGTGATCGTGCCTGCTACCTGATTTCTTTCATAAGCTTTTTTCATGAAAATGTGTAATAAGATAAGTGACTACAATTCAGCAACTTAAACATCATACAGAAAGCTGTCGTTTCTCCTCCGTTGCTTCCTCGCATCGCTTACAAGGCAACACATATAAACAGACATAAGGGACAAAACAACTTCAGACAACTTCACTCACCCGCCACTTGCCGATAGCTTCCGAATTCAGGCGGCCGTCTACCTGTCCTCGCTCTCTTTCAAACCGTGGCTGGTTCACACAAGTCCGGGACCGCTTGCTATTTTACATGGAGCTGTGTTCGTCGAGGTGTCAGCCGCCTCTGGTGGTTGTGGTGGTGGTTCTGGTGTTGGTCCTCGCTGGTTGCACTGGGCTCAGATGTGCCCTCTCATCTCATCCGCTCAGCTGCAGTGGAGAACGTGAGGACGAGCAGAGCAACCTGCTCCACTTGCTCTCTCACTGGGAAGCTGAAACGCCCCCCAACTGTTCCCTCTCTCTCTTCCTCTCTCGCTCCCTCTCTCTCAGCCTGTCAGATGCTCACTCCGACTTAACTCTTCACTCTGTCACTCCCTCCCGCCGAGGCCGACTGATGGATGCTAGCTCACCATCTTATTTTATCACGTTCTCCATTGAATTCTCAGCTAGTTTCTCCATCTCTCTTCATTGATGTGCGCACTGGTGTCACACAGAGTGCAGCCTCTAGTGGCAGCCTTCTTTCTCCAAACTGCTCAGCGTTTGAAATTTGCCTCAGGAGTGATGGTGTTCCGCCCCAGGACTTGGCTCTGCACCAACACCTGCAGAAAAGAACCAAATAGAAATAGAAAAAGAAAAAATGTTAAAAAAAATTAAACTTATCTTCGTCTTATATCATAGTCATCGCACTCAATAAACTTGTACTTCCCAACCTTTATTGAGCCACGTAGTTTGCATTATGTCACAAAAAGTCTGCATATAGAGTGGTGCCTTGATTTAAGAGAGTAAGTTGATCCGTGACCACACTCGTAACTCAAAGCACTTGTAGCTTTCCCCGTTGAAATGAATGCAAATGCCATTAATCTTTTCCAGCCCTCCATAAATCACCAACAACAAATTAAATATGGAATTTTATGGAATCAATTTGGCTCATGATAAGCACTGCACGAATAAAAAAAAATTGCATTGATTGACAATTGGTCAAAGTCAGCTCTTAAACTTGACTTTTTTAACTATTACTTTAATACAAACCACCCAAATGTTTAATGAATATATAATTTTAATTAATTGAGCATATGTTATTGCCAACCAGTTCTGGGTGTACCCCGCCTCCTGCCCGATGATAGCTGGGATAGGCTCCAGCATGCCCGCGAACCTAGTGAGGAGAAGCGGCTCAGAAAATGGATGGATATGTTATTGCCTGAATCCTAAGCTTGAGACACGAAATTGTTCAATTTGAATATTTCAGTTTGCAACAAAATAAAAGACCAAAACCAATCATATTGATTTGCTTCAGGATACAATGTTTGGAATTGAAAATCAATTTTAGTTAATTGGGCTTCAATTACTGTTGCACGGTTGACACCGAATGTTTCGATAACTTTAACAAGAACAGGATGAATTAACACACAGACAGGAAAAGAAAATAGCACAACATTGAAAATATTTCACGATTAAACGTTACCTATCGCGGCCACCCTGATGAGGAAAAACAGTACAACGAATGAACGGTGGATGGACACTACTTAGGTGTGGTGGAGACTATATAGTAATTATTAAAGATAATTTAATGTAGAAACTTATCATTGATCTCGCGAGCAGGTGGATTCAAGTCAATTAAACCAACGTAACCCGGAAGTAACATTAGAGTCAGTGGGTAAGATGATGCTGCTCCTAGCGGCTACATCGGGAATTACAACAACACCGAGGCACCTGCAATTAAAACTGTTTGATTTCCAATTTATGTGTGAGTAACCATTGCTATTGAATACATTAAATTTCTCTCGTGCATAGTAGTTACAATATTCTTATAATAAAGATATTATATTATAATAATTTAGATGGATGGCTTCATGGATGGGTGGCTGGATGATAGATAGATACTCGTTTGTAAGATCACTACTACATATTGCATGAAGATCAGCTCCCCTTTTCTAGCAATGTCAGACATGCATTAAGTTAGAAAGCCGACATTTTCCATGGAAGTTGATATTATAGCTTAGCGTGACAGCACTCCGCATTCTGTGGTCAGGAACTGCTGAAAGTAAAAATAATAAATAAAAAGAGTGTGACAAATATCTCCAAGGATACTCTATAAATGTCTCGTCTCACCCCAAACTGAACCCAACATCTTTTATGATAGGCTATACAAACACAAAGTGGACGATAACACTCGAATCCCTGCATTTTAGTGTCATTTGAAGATTTAATGGCTGCATGGCAACCATCTTGAATCAAGTACTTATGATTTCATAGTGATTGTATTTAGTCCTTAATATCTATACCAAAACAGCAATTTCAAAAGTTTGAATCATAATAATAATCCCCATGATCCAAATCCAAAAATGCCCTTGGCATACAGCGGAGAGGTGAGATTATGCTCAACCCTCAGTGAGTCACACTCGACAACTTCTGCATCCAATGATCGCCACAAGATGAGGAGTCATAGTCCATTCGCATCATCTAAGGAAAAGAGAAAAGACAGCTGGCTTTCCTGCAAACACGATAGATAATAAACTCTAATGTGTGGGCAGACCACTGAGGAAGTGGCCTAGATAGATAGAGATGCAGGGGATTGCCATTAAACGGATTTAGACAGGGAACCTAATGCTAGCGGTTACAGCTGAGGAACAGGCTCCAACAAGAATAATCACTGAGAGCTAGAAAGAAGTTAAAGGGGGACATTTTATGGAAACTTGGCTTTTTAATGGCTTGTATGTATACAAATAAGACGGGTATCTGGAGCACTTGCACACCCATCAAGTGTGAAATTAAACAACCAAGTCAATCTTTTGAGGATCTTCCTATTTCTCAAAATGTGTTTGTGAATGAAACCTTCTGCACTTCCGCCCCACTGTTACGTAACAGTTTTTAATTTATTGGTTTATTTGTTAGGGCCCATGTACAAGAAACAGTACACAAGAGATTCTCTGTGCCAGATTATAGCTTTGTAGCTAATTTACAAAAAAATAACTAAAAGATTAGAGAAGGTAAACTGTATCTGGCATCACAAATCATCTTTCCCCATTGAAATGATTCGTCATGCCATTAATCCGTTACAGCCCGCATAAAACACCAACAAAAAAATCATAACTCTACACTATTACACTTTATAAAAACATACAATAATAACATAATTAAATACAACGTAAAGAATTAAAAAGTTTGCACATCATGATTTAATGCGTTCAATGCGCAACTCCTTCGGCTGTGCGCATCTTGGCCACCAGGGGGGCAGTGTAAGACATGCATACGTACAGTATATATACACAAAGAAGGCAGTCCCAACATCTCTGTAAACTGCAGTAATAGTATTCAAAAATACACCCACTTGAGTTACACTGCTCACAGCTATATACTAAAATAAGTGTACTCTATTACTTACATAGTTATGCGTATATAATCACATAAATTTCATTTCACCCGCAAGCAGTGTATCCTCGCAAAGTGCGCATATATGTACTCACATAAAGCGCATTAGTCAGTATACTCGGATTACATTACTCACTCCTATATTCATCAACCCTGACATGAAGTGCATTAGTCAGTAGTCACATAATATATGCAAATACACCCACATGAATCTCATTACTCTCTCACATCTAACTCCATCCATCCATCCATTTTCTGAGCCGCTTCTCCTCACTCGGGTCGCGGGCGTGCTGGAACCAATCCCAGCCATCATCGGGCAGGAGGCGGAGAACACCCTGAACTGGTCGCCAGCCAATCGCAGGGCACATACAAACAAACAACCATTCGCACTCACATTCAAACCTACGGCAATTTAGAGTTGTCAATCAACGCACCATGCATGTTTTTGGGATGTGGGAGGAAACCGGAGTGCCTGGAGAAAACCCACGCAGGCACGGGGAGAACATGCAAACTCCACACAGGCGGGGCCGGGGATTGAACCCGGGTCCTCAGAACTGTGAGGCTGACGCTCTAACCAGTCGGTCACCGTTCAGGGTGTACCCCGCCCCCTGCCCGATGACAGCTGGGATAGGCTCCAGCACGCCCGCGATCCTAGTGAGGAGAAGCGGCTCAGAAAATGGATGGATGGATGGATGGATGAATAAAGTATCTGTCTTTCTATTTTTCTATTTATATTTCTTTCTGTTTGTCCGTCAGTCCGTGTGTCTAGCAATCTACAGTGTACTGAAAAGTATACAGTAGTTTTAAGTCAGTGTTGACAGGCTTGGTCTCTTAAGATACATTTTTTCGTTTCTTTGGAGAATGTTCTGTAATTTATGATTTAGTGAGGATTCCCGGGTAGCTAGGGTGGGTGAAGATCCAGAGACACTTTCAAGCAGTAGTCATAGTCCGGCAACTGGTCTACGCTGTCTCAAACACTGTCATGCAGAGGCAATATCTTGCAGAAAGACCCACATCCCCAATAAATGTGACACCCCTGCACAATTGGGGTGGAAAATGAGACAGGGCCCCCACCAGAAACGGCATGATTTCAATGACACGAGAAAGAGGGTGTGTAAGGCTCACTATAGTTTTTGTCCCTGTGGTATGTTTGACAAAAGCATGTCACAGATATGTTAGCAAGACACTTGGGAACTGTTTTAAATTGTGAGGAGAAAATTCATATGTCCCCTTAAGGTAACTTTAATTTGTCTACGTGTACAACAGATTCATAACATTATTCCGAACTGCAAGCTATAAAGACTCATTGCACACTTTGTGTTTTGTTTACCTCTCGAACCAAGCAGTCATGGGGAAACTAATGCATTTTCAATATCCTATAATGTGCCATCATTCATTGCGGCGTTGCCCATTATGGTGAAGTGGAGCATTTCATGAAAATGTTATCCTTAGCAATGATTTCAATCACAACCGTCTCTTTTCGCCGTGCCCTTAACTGCTCCCAATAGTCTTCATACTGCATTGTCAAACAAAGCTAAACAGGCCCGTTCTGTTTGCGGGCAACAATGTTTATATTAACTCAGATGTGATACCGGACTAAATAAGGCCTGTAATAGGGGTTCTTATTAAAGACTTTGATAAGGCTCGGTATACGCCCGCTTTTGCTTTGCTGCCGCAAAATGGGTATTGAAGAGCGGTGAGGGATTGCAGGGGGGTGCAGGATACATCAGTACGGCAACTGAATAATAATGCAACTCTTCAGTTTGGGAAGCTAATTCCATTGCAACGACACAATATTTGGCACATTGTTCCTGGGAAAAAGGACTAAGACAGTGTTATAGACGAAGTCCTTGGTCCATCATAATGTGCACAGAAATGTTCTTTAGGGTTGCCCCCCACTTGATGTGTGTGATTGTGCATGTGTGTGTGTGTGCGAGTGTGTGTGTATGTATGTGTGTGCGTGTGTGTGTGTGAGTGTGTGTGTGTGTGTGTGTGTGTGTGTCTTAAGGATCACGGGTGCTGACAGGGGATAAGCCTCCCGCTCTCCAATCAATACGGCTTTTCCTTTCACACTGCAACTCTGTCGCAAGTAGAAACCTGGGGAATTCGCTCAAAGTGGAGAGGCATATTTCCCAAAAAAGTATATATATTTTGTACTACACACAGAGGATGGCAAACCAAACAATGAAGTAGCAGGCTCAGGGAAGAGTATAAACCTTGATGCCTAACCATAAAAACTGCAAAGCACAAATAGGAATAAATAATTTATTGATTTATTTATTTTTTTGGGGGGGGGGGGTTACATGCACAGCACACAAGTCGTCCAAGATGGGACAAACTTCCCTCTAGGTTCAATAATATAATGTAATTTTGCCTTAATATACCAATTTAAAGTTAATGTTGACAATACATTGGCTTGTAATAATAATAAACTTAAATAGAAGAATCGAGGTGGCACGGTCGAGCATGTGGTTATCACATCTGCCTCGCATTCGAGAGGTTCTGATATCAAATTTCGGCTCTCCCCATGTTTCAGCGGGTACTCCAGCTTGCGCCGACATCCCAAACACCTGCAGGTTAGTTTAATTAAAGAGTCGAAATTGTCCATAGGTGTAAGTGTGAATGGTTGTTTGTCAGACTGCCTCTCACCCAAAGTCAGCAGACAGGCTCCATGCTCCCATGACCCTAATTAGGACAAGTGCCATAGAAAACGGATGGCTGGATGGATGGTGTTGATTTAGTTGGACTTTGGAGGTTCCGCTGAGATAGAATCCTCACTGTGCGGTGTAATGACTGACACTGTGTTTATGTTATCCATCATTGTACTCAATCTCATCAAAGATGCGTTGCTGTGGTGACCTGCCATTCTTGTTGTTCTCCTCCACCATGAAAATGAAGACGAGTGGCAATTGAGTGATGGAGTCCTGCGGATGCTTGCAAAGTGCTGACGGAAAGCACAGCGAGACAACATCTGCCCGAGGAGCTCAAGTCGCTAAATCAGCACATTTGTCGAACATCTTCGCACTTTTTGTTCTTTCTTTTATGTTGTCATCAATTATTTATTGTCTCGGGTGTGTCATACTTGAAATTCTCTTTGTTTTTAGTGCCGTCTGCTATTGTAGTGTTGTTTATTTGGTATTGTGGAGAAGTATTGGGCCACCACTGGCTGGTTGTTTTTATGAGCTTTTTCACAGCAATCATTTGACAGAACATTGTAGAAGAGATCAACTTAGCAGGAAACTTTGGAGAGTTGTGAGGCAATTTAGAGCAGGGATCTCAAACTCACGGCCTGGGGGCCAATTGCTGGCCCGCAGGATGATATTTTGACGCTCCCTACTTGACATCAAAGTTTAGTGTTAATGCGCACTGGAATTTTACTGTCCAAGTAAACATAAAACAAAGAGAATTACACGTTGTGTATTTAAAACGACCACATAACTGCCTTTAAGTCCGCTAGCTTAGTACTTACAAAAAAGGAAATGGCACAGAAATGGGAACAAATAGCATCTACATGGCAGTGGTATTACGTTTTTAACGAAGGTTATTTGAACACAAACAGTGCAGCAACACATATAGTAAACAGACAATATAATAATACTCAGTCATATTTTTTTTTTTCTGCGAAAGAACGACAAATATTACTGTGAGTCACTTACAGTAGATTGAAAGTCTTTGTCGTTTGTGTCTACATGACTATGATACTGCAGCTCGATGGTGCACACCAGAAGGAGCCGCAAATAATTAAGCAATATGCACAAACTGTTTAATTATTTACATTCTGTTCAATTATGTTATTGCTATATGTTTTTATAAAGTACGATATTACTATTTTCCTTATTAAAAAACACACATTACAAAGATTTGGGGTGTTTTTTGGGGGGAGGCTAGAATGGATTCATGGCATTTCAATTCATTTCAATGAGGAAAGATGATTTGAGATACTCGGGTTTTGAGTTAGGGGGTTGGTCATGGAACAAATTAATCTCGTATCTCAAGCCACCACTGTATGTATATTTTGTTGATATCGTCATATTCACATTATGATTTGGATAGCCCCTCACATTTACTCAGAACTGACCAGGATGTCGCTCGATTGCACACAACTCAGTCAAGGTTTCATGAAAAAAAAAAAAAAAAACATGCATGTGTGCAACATCCATGTAACGTGAGAGTTAAATAAGACACACATTCAGCAAACTACTAGTAACATAAACACACATGATCAATGGTATGTTAATCCTTCTCGTTCATGGACAACAAGGATTAACGTCTTTACTACGGCAACAGTTCAACATTTTATGGTGCAATGCATGCTGGAAGCAGACGGCTTCACAGGGCTGCTGCATGCAAAATACAGTAAGGCCCCGTAGACACATAAAGACAATCGGCCTGTTTTTGTGTCGATTTTGCCCATTCTGGACCAAGCATATCAAACGCCAAACAATCTTAAGTCTTATAAAGTTATCCTATAAGATTTTCCTTAGGTCTGATGTGTGTTAAGAGTGGATTTGTCAAAATTTGAGGGTCCCAAACCTGTCGGGGCCGACAATCTTAAATATCTACGATGAAAAGTCTTCATGTGTACGGGGGAGAGCCGACTTCACCCGATTCATGACGCCGTGAATTGTGACGCGGAACGGAAGACAGCCGATCAAGAAGCACCCTGACTCAAGAAAAGGCAACGACTGTAAATAAAAGTAAGCATGTCTTACCCAATAGATAGAAAGGTCGGTTCCCCAGACGGTAAGAAGTATTTTCCAAAGAAAGCCGTTTTTTTGAGGACAACGCCATTTTATAGGGTCCGGGCTCCAGCAATCTTAGGTACATTAGGGAAACATCGACGGAAAGCCGCAAGTGTTTCTTTTTCTTCGGTTTTGTGAGATCACGTGTGTCACGGGAGATTCCGAGTTTGGTGTTTGAACAGAATCTTTATGTGTGTTGTAATCTGTGTCGATATTATCGGAGCACACCACACATACAATACGACCAAAACTGATGAATGTCAGATTTTTTTTTATGCTTATGTGTGGGGTCTGTCACAGATTTTTTAAAAAAAAACTATTTTTAAGAGTGGAAAAATCTTTATGTGTGTATCAGGCCTAACTCTCTGTGTGACGTCAACCGAAATCCCATGATGCAGTGGACACTAGTTAATTACTGTAAAAGTATTTTACTGTAAGGTATGTGGTAAATAACTGTAGAATTTGCAGGAATGGCTAAGAGTGTAGGTAATGAGAGAGGTTCACCAGCTCCACTAGAATGACACCAGACCACATTTGGTGAGTGTAATTGTAGGTCTGGGTGTTTGCATGCATGAGCAGTGTTTCTGTTTCTAGTCAGCCAGTGTGAGTCTGTGCGTGGTGAGCATGCATCCTCTCGGCGCTCCCGCTGCGTCGCTCCTGAAATCAACAAATGTTGACGGCAGAGGGGTTCTCTCACACAAGCGGTGTTGACTTTGCCATGAGATGCATTTGAAGTAGGCTTTTTTTGTTGTATTGGCACATTTTCTAACCCAGCAGCGATACATATCAGAGGAGACTCACAGGAAGATTTGAGTGGAAAAATAACAACGGAACCTCTGAGGAACCTCGCAAACAAATGTCCCACAGGAAATGTTTCAGGGTCAACATGTCGCCATAATGAAATCTTCATTCACCTCAAAGGTAATGTTTTATGTACTGAAATAGTTTAGCAACTCTCACGCAAGTGTAAAAGACTTAAACAACAAAACACTGCACTGTAACTTTCTCTCTGTCCCTGTGGTTGCCGAAAATGTCAGCATTACAAGCACTCCACTTCGAACATACGAGAGGCTTTTCGGTCAGCGTTCGCAAATTCTAATGCTCTGTCAAATAAATCCAGCTCATTAGCCATGGCACGTGAATGCAAATTGCAGTTCAAATTCAGCTCTCTGTTCCTCGATGTTGAAATGCTTGTGCATATTTAAGAGGAGCAGGGAGAAAACACTGTCCGCACTCGATGCACATCACTGAAGACAAAGATGTAAATTGGCAGAACTCATCTTTTTGGAGTAATGAAACAAATGTTAGTATGGCTGATAAATGTGGATCAATCCACCTGTCGAACTTCAATATATCATTAAATTGCAGTGTACAATATATAATTATATTATAAATGATCTATGCCTATGATGCTATTGTGCTGTTTCACATGTGTAAACAAAAAAAATGACAATTTATTGAGGCTTAATTAACCTGTGTTTATGTTTTTATATGTACATAAAAATATTGTTTTTAAGTGAATTTACATTTGTTGTAAATGCGCTATTTAATTAATAAATACATTTTAATTTAACAGTGTCGTTTTTTTTCACTGACGGAAGGAATTATTACTATTACTCAAGGAATTACTTGGATTACTACTTTTTACTTGTGTCATATTCTTCTAAAGTAACTCCTATTACTCAGTACAATTTTCGGCTACTCTCCCCACCTCCGGTGAAATGGACAAATGTATTGGGCCACCACTTTCTCCTAATCCACACTCCATGTTGAGGCTGTGTCACAAAAGGGCAAAGAATAAGCAAAAACACACAAATTTCAACCTTCGGCGTGCATCCAACAGTGGTCTCATGACTTACTGTATGCCGAGGACTTGTGCAATATGCTGATGTGTTGTGTGGCATTCATTATACATGATGTCAGCAGTTTTTTTCTTTTTTTTTTTTTTTTATAGTGTTGGGGAAAAAAGCTAAAGAAAAAGAAAAACAGGCCCAGAGTCAACCATTGGAGGCTCGCTGAGGTCTTGTGCAGTATTATGCTGATATCGTTCCTGATGTCATGCATGATGATTGAAGTGTATTTTTTGTGTGTTGTAAAAACCCTACACTTTAAAAAAAAAAAATAAGGACGAAAGAAAGAAAGAAAGAAAGAAAGAAAGAAAGAAAGAAAGAAAGAAAGAACGAAAGAAAAAGAAAAGATCACACCCACAAGTAGACAAATGACGCTTGATGAGATGAGTTTTCTTTTTTAAGATTTGCTGTCATACATGACCGTGATTGAATTCTGGAATATTTCTGTCAATATCTTTGATCAAATTATTTTATTTATTTATTTTTGTCCATGCATACACATACATACAAGTTCCTGGTGGAAATTTACAGGAAAAAGAAAAGGCTACATGTGCACAAACACAGCAAAAGGAAGTAAGAGGAACAATAACAGAGTGTGGAAACCGAGTGGAAATTGAAGAGATGTTGCTTCCTCTTCCCTGTCGTCGGCCTGCGTCTGGGGCCACATTCGATTCTGTTGTGCAAGACGCCGATATGGCACGAGTGCTGACGGTTAAGCGGGTGACTCGGCAGGAGAAAAAGATAAAATCATCGATCTGTGACCTTGACGCAGCAAATCACGACAGGACCGCCGATGTGTTGCTACGTATGTTCAGACATTAGTTACTCCATAAAAGTTGATGATATTCTTGATAGATTCTGCATAATGACAGCTGTCATTAGAAAAGAGACGATGCTCCATCTTGTCCTGTTTACCTTGAATGTGCCTCATCTATTCTGTTTGGAATCACCTGTGTATTTGTTAGATATTACTAACAAGAAACCGCTGATAGTTTTAGCATCCCCCGTGAGCCACTGTCAACATGCAGTCAGGACCTAGACTAAAACTACTTATATAAGTATATATATATACTAAAATACAGGTATTATTGAAAATAGTTTTTTTAATTGCTTGTATCGGAATAGTTAGGTCTCTGGAGTGCCTGCCCACCCATCAAGTGTGAAATTATCCATCCATCCATTTTGCACCGCTTATCCGAGGTCGGGTCGCGGGGGCAGTAGCTTGAGCAGGGACGCCCAGACTTCCCTCTCCCCAGCCACTTCATCCAGCTCTTCCGGGGGGGATCCCGAGGCGTTCCCAGGCCAGCCGAAGGACGTAGTCTCTCCAGCGTGTGCTGGGTCGTCCTCGGCGTCTCCTTCCAGTGGGACGTGACCGGTACACCTGACCAGGGAGGCGTCCGGGAGGCATCCGAATCCGAATCTGTATGTAGTATGTTTGTATGAAAACCTAGAGAAGTGATGGCTTTAAAAAGTCCAAAATTCTAAAAATGAAACTCTTCAAAAGCCAATGTTCTTTTATGTGCTCGAAAATTTTAACTATTCATTATGAGTCTAATGTCGTCTAATCTTTTGAAAATTTTGGCTATACAGTACACGATTAACTATCCATCCATCCATCCATTTTCTGAGCCACTTCTCATCACTCGGGTCGCGGGCGTGCTGGAGCCTATCCCAGCTATCATCGGGCAGGAGGCGGGGTACACCCTGAACTTGTTGCCAGCCAATCGCAGTACACGATTAACTAATTCCACCAAAAGGTGGTGCTTTGAAGTTTTGTATTTCCACCCCAGGAACGTCTTGAGTGCAGCCGACAAATTACATAATCCAGTTACATGTAATTAGTTACTCCCCAACACTGCTTATAAATGCTTAAAAATCAGTGTATTTACATTTTTAAACATGAAAAAAATAAATAAATAAACAGCTACATGACCTTTGCTGTGTATCTCGTCACCATCCATCTCACAACTTTGTCCTTGGTGATGAGTGATTCATCCCTCAGGTGAAATGAACAAGCATGTCTGTTGGACACATCCCATAATACATCAGTGTTTATGGCGAGACTATCCGGGAGACAAATTGGGAGAGAAAAAGGACACGAGAGGAGCACCAAAGCCTTTCCGAGTAGTCTTAAGCCAAAGGAGCGAGCTCTTGCAGCAACATAATTGGATTTTATTTTGTTGTGCAGGGAGGAGAACTGATGTTGCTTTCTGCGTTGAGCTTCTGGTGCAGGTATCATGCCTAAGTCACTCAAATATGCTCATAGTACACGCAGGGGGCGCTTAGAGGAATAGAAAACGCTTCCTTCACGCTACCTACCTTTGAAAAAAAAAAAAGAAATCTCTCTCTAAACTGAAAATACTGTATTTATGTCACCAAACACAGACGATCCTTAAAGGTTTCATTATAGATGTATATTATTACTATTGCCCAATACAGTGGTACCTTGAGATGCGAGTGTAATTTTTTTTCCGTGGCCACGCTTGTTATTCAAAACACTCGAAGCATCTTTTTCCATTGAAATGAATGGAAATGCCTTTAATCCGTTCCAGCCGCCAATAACAAAAAACAAAAACAAATTATGTTTTTTTTTTTTTTTTTTTGTCAGAACACACACAGAGCACTAAACGAGTTTAAAAAATACAGTAACGACAATGAATTGAATGTAAAGAATTAAACTTGCTTCAATTCAATGGACATTGTGCTGCTTCTTCTGGTGTGTGCACTTTAGCCAGCTGGGGGCATTATAATACGGACATAGAGGCACACGAAGATTTTCACAACTGACTCACTAATAATAATAATAGTAATACAGTGCTCATATCACACATTTTTGCTCGCAAGTCAAAGCAAAAAGTCATCCAAACGACAGCTCGCATCGAGGAAAAAAACGTAAGCCGCGTCACTCGTATCTCAAGGCATCACTGTATAGTGATGGCGCAATATCAAAACTTAAAAACAAGAAAGTGTGCAGTGCACTCATTATTAACTTTGATGCCAAATGTGCAAAGCAAGACTAATGCGCATACCTGGGAGGTGTGTCACTTCACCTAAAAGACAGCTGACTTTGCAATGTACTTTCTGTTCCTGTTCTTTTTATTATTATTATTATTATTATTGACTTATTTCTACTGTAACTTGGCCATACTTATACTGAGCAACCTGGAATGAGATGTGTGTGGGAAACTTTGCTGTGTCCCAATAAGATGCATTTCCTCTACCATGGTTATTATCGCATTTTCCCTCTTTGCCATCACTGACTGTAGCATAAATTGAACCTAACTTCAGTGGTATTCAACTTTAGCGGTTCCACTGTGCAAGACTTCTCCACATTCTTAACAAATCTTGTGTCACTAGCCAGGTATAAATCATCAGTCAATGTATTCACCTTTATTAAATTTCCTGCACTTTCTTCTTCCTTACTGCAGTGCTGTCAAGAGTCTACGCAGCAGTAATGTAATTAATGTTGGCATTACGTACAGTTTAATGCCAAGACCCAATAACAATAAATGGAAGCACTCATGCAAAGAGACTATTCTGTAATGCCCAACTTGGGAAATATAGTTAGTGAGAGTGATAGGGCAGAAAGCCATCAGGGGACACATATTTCTACACTGCACACACATTTTTACACACTATTAATTTACGAATGATTAAAGTTTGGGCTAATCCCACAGGAGATTACAGCACTTTGTCTTTAATGCGTTAACTTCTTTAATGTTGACAGATACATTTGCTATTGCCGGGAGACCCCGAGTGTAAAAATAAACACAGGCGCAGTTTATTTTTTTTATATAAGGAAGAAAAACAACTTTGAAAAGAGGCTCACTACTCCTGCTATTGCTTTTACTTCCAGAGGCGCCTATCAATGGATATCTTTATTTTAAGGTGACTGTATCAGTTCCACTCTGTTACTCATCATCACTTGGCATTATTATGTCACTGTGCATGTGACAGTACGGATTTGTGTCTATTTCCCAAGAAGGGAAGCGCTATCCAAACAAAAGCTGTTTTCACGGCTTTGCCTTGTGATGTCTCTACGTCGATTGTCGACAAACACATCACTGCAAGCAAATACTTTGTTGAGATTCAGAGCTAAGATCTTGTATTTCTTCTACATCACTGTGCATTGTGGTCTACTAAGAGTACTGTATTCCTGAGTTTTGGTATCGGATTCTGTAGTTCTGAATAGTGATGCCAAAGGTGATAAAGCATGACTTTATTCAATGGTCTACCACCGTTGTTCTCAAACGTTTTGAGTCCAAAAGCCTAACAGCAATTAAACATACAGTAACTACCATGTGCACCCCTAAATGTTATTTGAATTGCTTGTTTTTTGAAAGCTTAAAGTCCTTAAAGTGAAAATAAATATACAGTATCTTGTAAATGTGACTCACCACAGGTTAGAATGTTGTTAACAAGCCTGTCATTTTAAATGATTAAAAAAACATCACAGAGTACATAAAATTAGGTTTCAAAATTGCGAAAAATCAAGCCATTCTCTCCGCTCTCAAATTTCGTGGGTGTGTCCGATCGATGTGCTGAAACCACGCCCCTCTCAACTATCAACTATCATTTCAACACCATGATGTCGAACAGCTTTCTTCTGCCTGCACATCCCTATATTTGCAGCGAACAATATCCTCTTAAAGCTTCCGGTGGCTGGAATATATGCCACCTCTCGTCACAGTGAGGAAAGCTCTGTGACGAGAGGCGCGAGCCACCAGCTAGCTTGCGATCTAGCATGCTTCCAGGGCTCCCTTGGTTGGCGGACAGCAGTCTGTCTTTAGCATCGCAAGCCTCATCTTCTCCTAACCTAGCAGGCGAGATAACCCTGATACACCACGTAACCCTCAAACGTGAGCCACCAATTAACCATCCAAATACTTCAATTAACTTTCAGATCAATCAGCGTTTCTGTCCCCCTTTTTTTTTTTTTCCTCCGTCACAAAATGAGTGACACCATTCCAGAAATGTACAATATGTATTAATATTATATTCATGGGGAAAATAAGAGAAAAAAGTGCATTCCGAAGTTACTTTTTTCCCCCCACATTATCAGGCAATTAGCTCCTCGCAGTCATCACACACTGGGGGGTGCAGCGCTCAATCTCACATGCAAAGTAACTCTTGCTCCTCACTGACGCACACCCACCATATCACACAATCTCATTAATGGCAAGTGTGCATGCACTCTCTCTCACACACACACACACACACACACTAACACAGACTTGCAAGCACATAGACATACAGTAGAGCGTAGGCATGCACATTGGCTACAACCCGATTACCATATAATTTCGCAAAATGAAGAGTGTAGAAGAAGTGTCGGTGTGGATATCAGCCACACAGTGATGATGACACAAGCGCTGATATCTCCTGATGGCGCACAGTAATTAGATCTTCAAAACGTCAAAACATTTGCCGGAATGAATCATCCCTGTAGTGGATACAAGCATTTTCGAGGCAAATGTGATGAATATGGTGATGGTGGGAAGGCAGAAGGAGCAGACATAGAACATAGATTTTATTTACGGTTACTGTAGGTTGCAAAGACCCACTGGGGACCTACTGTGCTTGTCTAACAAATCCCAACTTCCAACAATGTGTATCAGTAAAGAGCAAATAAAGGCGATGCCTTCAACGCTGAATTTATAAGGGCCAAAACATTCTTCATAGTTTTCCATTTTTTTCCCTAATGAGCATTTCTTCTTGGTTCTTGCTTCCTGTTTTTTTAGCACAGTTTGCTCAATTAAATCCTTGTCGTCGTCATTCAAACCCCACAGTATCTTTTTGTGTGAAAAAAATAAATAAAAAAAATAAAAAAGGAAACTTTGTAAATAAATGTTAATCAGCGGACAACGGCAGACAATAGCAAAATGGCTCTATTTCCAAACATTGCAAAAAGACATGATTATCATAATTTAGTAAAATGGCTCCCAGTAAGACAATCTGAGAAAGAAAACACAAAACAATGATTCTTTGACTTAAATGGCATGACAGGAAATGAAAAGCTGAAAATCGCAACCGGAAGAAAATCGTCTTGAAAAGTGGATTGTTTGTTTTCTCAGCCTCCTGGGTTCTCCCAAAAAAAAAAAAAAAATCTTGATGGCAGCATTGTCCAAGACACACAAAACTAGCAGCAGACCTGTTCGCTCTATCCTTTATGATTCCCTCTTTGCTAAAAATAAATTGGCACCAGAAAACACCAAATGTGACTGTTTCAGATCCCGTCAAAAATAGGTGCCTCCACGGTAAGCCTTAAAGGTGACACAAAAGTGTCTTTAACAAAATGTCTATGACATGCTTTCATCAAAATACCCTCAGGACCAATAATTGAAGCACAATTCTTCGAGCCTCGCTAAAATTAGCCTGTTTCGAGGGGTCACTCTCTCTCCTAGCTCATACAAATGAATCACTGCTCACCCCACCCACTCTGCTGCTGGTCCAACGCCCAGTATGGCTTTCATTACTATGACGACTCGGGGAAGAGTTACTTGTTCAGTCCTGGGTTTCAAGAAAGTTCATTGTCATCTGCGAAGCCCCTCCAAAGACAGTAAAAAAAAAAAAAAAAGCATGGATTGTATTTTCTCTCATGGATGCAGCACTTAAGATGCCAAATTACACGTGTCAATGCGTGGAAGCAACGTCAAATAGAAATATCACGCGTCTGCCGCCAATGTTGTAGAGTAACTAATTACATGTAATGAGATTACATAATGTAACTACAAAATTCTTGCAACTGCAATCCATTACATTACTGGGAGAAAATATGTCATTAAATTACGGTCTTACAGTCTTAGAAAATCAGTCGAAGGCAATATATTGTTTAAGGTTTTGAAATGTGTTTCTTTATCTGTTGGTGATATGGGTAGAGTGAGCTATTTAGCTCTATTCACAACTTTTAATTCTTTAGGATAATATTTTAATAGATTTTTCCTTATTTCCGGTAATAGGTGTTCCTACTAACCTGGATGAATTATATAGTAGCTTAATGTCCCTGTGTTGTGGGCTAATGTTAATGTCGTTGTGTTGTGCCGTTTGCAATTGTTGTGAGCTGTCTCAGCTACTGTAAAAAAAATAATAATAATAATTAAAAAAGCCAATTTTACATAAGATAAACCCTTTACGGCAATGTTTCCCAAACACTGTGCCCACTGTTATTCAAATTGACTTAATGTGTCTGAAAATTCTTCTTTATTTACTACGTACAAATCCCATATCTTTGTTCATCTCTCTATGCCAGTGACGTATCGTGACAGGCAGAACAATTAAATGCTCTTCCACTTGGTGGCAGAAGGTACAATTAACCTGTGTATTGAGTCCACCTGTTGCCAATCATACAACAGAATAATGGTTTTGTGTTCCATTAAACAGGCACAGATTTCATACTGAGTACGTATTTTGGTGAGTAAATTGAGACAATATGATCATTATTTCAGTATTTTTTTTCAATGTTTTGTTTGGTGGTGTGCTGTGAGCTTTTTCTTCCGTAAAATATGTGCCTTGTCTCAATAAAGGTGATCTAAAGGTACTCATCAAAAGTGGAATTATTATCAATATGTTCCAATAAACAAGGGTTTCAGTGGAAAGTCAAATCATGATTTTTGATTTTTTAACCTTTCCCGACACACCAAAAATTGAAACCACTTGGCCAGGAAACAACATTTGACAGTTGCGGACATGTTGAAATGGCCAAAAATTGCACCCCTGTTAAAAATGAGCTTTGAGTCCATTCCTGAGGCGAGTCAGGCCCACAGAGGCCTGATTGGTCCATTTTGAGAAACGGGATGATGTGGGCAGCCAAGAATGAGCAACTGGAGAAGAGAAGTGCGACATGAGGAGGATGATGAAAGAGCAGCTATTTTGCCGAGGAGGAGTTTCTTAGCTTATTTGATAACATTTCACCTGTGTATCCTTTCTCGCTATGATGATTAATGTTAGAGAACTGAAGGGATGCAGCAGTAAGTCACATTTGTCTGTCCTAACTCTCAAGTTTTAACCTACAAGTCTCAAGCAAGCTATTGCAATAAAAATCAAGCAATTCAAGTCCCCACTAAATTTCAAGCAAGTCGCGTCAAGTTATTACTCGGGTGAAGTTGTACAGTCTTGCTCAGTTATGACCTACTGTATATTTGCGGATTAGCCACTTTGCACTCGCACTCCACACAAAAAAATACTTTTCTTTCAAAAGCAAAACAAATAGCGCTCCATGTTGAAAATGCAGACCTTCAAATGCGAACAGGCAAGACTTGTCAAGTCATGTCGTTCAAGTCAAAGTCAATTTGCAAAGCAAAGCAAGGTTTCAAATCCTAAAATGTATTACTTAAGTCTGACTCGAAAAAGCATGTAAACACACTCAAAATTATAAAGTGGTGACTTGAGATACGATTATACTTCATTCTGTGACCACGCTCGTAGCTCAAAATATTTGTATCTCAAATCATCTTTCCCCATTGGAATGAATGGAAAAGCCATGAATCTGTGCCAGCATACCCAAAAACAAAACAAAGGTGTTTGTAATGCGTTCTTAATAAAGCAAAACAGCATTCTATAATATTGTCCTTCATAAAAACGTACAATAATGAAATAATTTAAAAGAATGTAAAGAATTAAAGCATTTTGCCACAATTTTGCTTGAATTCAGTGGACATTGTGCTGATCCTTCTGGTGTGAGTGCCAGTGCCACTTGGTGGCATTAAAATACATACAGATACACCCGAAGAAGAGTTTTACAACTAATTCCGTAAACTGCAGTCATATTAGTCATTTTTTGCAAAGGATAAAAGGAATACATTCCTGTGTGTAATGTTATATTGTCTGTCTACACTGATGTTGATGCCCCACCATTTGTGTTCAAATATCTGTTGCTTAAAGCTTTATAACGCCGCAACACTGATGATATCAAGTAGCCCATTTATGGCGTTTTGCATTGCTTTTTAGCTTTAAGCTAAACAGACTGTGGTATGTGGTTGTTTTAAACACAATGAGTAATTCTCTTTGTTTTATAATTAGTTTGACAGTAATTTTCAACTGAGGTTTTTGAAGAATTGTTCACTATTTGCCAAACTGCTGCTCATTGTGAAGTGCACTGAACTGAGTTTACTGCCACCACACAAGGCTCGTATCTGAAATGTTTGCTTGGAAGTCAAAGCAGAGCATTGTCCAAACGACAGCTTGTATCTTCAAAACCCCGTAAGTCAGGACACTCGTATCTCAAGGCACCATTGTGTAGTAAACATGTATTTGTCTTCCTACAGTATTTCTAATAGCTGTATGGGATTACAATGTGGTTTACGACATGCTATTGGGGACACATGGTACATAAACCCAAAAACATATCTTGTAAAATCGAATAAATCCATCCTCTTTATAGCTTCCGACATTTGTTTTGGGAAGAGAAAAGAAGTAAGCTGTCTCAGTGTTATGAGGCGAAAAACGTTGAGTGTAATGGGAGGAGTCAAAGCCTGTGCCGGGCGTTCTGTTCTCACGTGGGATGGCTCTAATTAATTTGGACACTTGGCTCCTGGGTGGCATTAGCAGTCATTTGTGTATGCGTGTGTGCGTACGTGTGTGCGGAAAGACTTTTTTTTTGATCAGTGATGACAAATGCCCACCCCATTGTACGTTGCCCTTGAGGTGGCAATTTGCATGAGCGTCAGAGCAGGACACATAAATTGACACACACACACACGCGCACACAAGCGCGCACACAAATATATAGAAAACTGCTAATCTGAATGATTTGGGCAAAGCAGGTTTGACTCACGTAGCACACAACCATTGCTAAATTGATTCCATTGATGCACAAAACAAGATTAATTTGTTTGATTAGAAGCATATTTTGTTCATGGTGTTCACATCAGTTATATGAAATCTATATTGCTTTGACCTTCACTATTTTGTGCAAGATTTCCTCCAAAATAAGAGTTCTTGCTGGGATTTGGTGAATGTTCTTGATTGAGTTCATCGTAGTATTTGGGTAATTAATTGATGGTTTGTTTATGTTGGACACTTTGTTTCAGGTTATCACTGCACCCACCAGTTTCCATCCATCCATTCGTTTTCTATAGAACTTGTCCTTGTTAGGGTCAGGGGTAAAAAAATAAATAAAATATGGCTCAAGTAAAAGTAAAATGTAGTCCTCCAAATAATTACTTGAGTAAGAGTATAAAAGTATTAAGTGAAATAAACTCAAGTACTGTGTAGTTGGTAATGAGTAATTTATTATTTTTTTAATGAGACCGTGAACATCAAAGAAAAAAAAATTCAAAAATAGGAATGTGCAATTTATAGATAGATATTACCTGACAACCCCTGGCATACAAAGGGTGGGGGCCAGCGGGGCAGTGGGCATCCACTCAGGGGGCCATTCAGACGGGCTTCGGTAGGCAACGATTGTGAAAAACTAGGATGGATTGCGACACTCCTCGCGCCTTGAGACATCGACTGGCACCCGGAAATTGTGCGGTAGCATTTCTTCTTAATGAAAGTACTTGAATATTAGTAAAAAGTATGTTGTATTACAGTTACTCTGACAAGTACAACTTTCCAAAACATTAACTCAGGCACAGTGGTGCCTTGAGATAAAAGTTTAATTTGTTCCGTGACCACGCTCGTAACTCAAATCATATTTTCCCATTGAAATTAATGGGAATTCCATTCATGTATTCCAGCCCCCCCCCACCCCCTCCCCACAAAATTTTTGGTTTGTATTTTAATGAGAAAAATAGTACTTGATAATACTGTAACACATAAAAACATATTGTAATGAAATAATTACATAGAATTAAAAAGCATGAAACTGATTTTGTCACACTGCATCAATTGAATGGCCTTTGTGCTGCTCCTTCCGCTGTGCATGTATTGGCCACCAGGGGGGCAGTATAAGATAGATTCTCTACTCCTCTCTCACCTCATCAGTATAGCACTAATATTTTTTGTTCTAAGCAGACGATAAAGAACATACGTATTAGTACTTTTATACTTTTCTGTCTCCATGTGTTGCTGCACCGTTTGTGTTCAATCCAATGCTTAAAGGTGAAAGCACCACAAAATAGATGCTATTTAGCGTTAGCATTAAGCTAGTGGATGGAAAATCCAAGCTGTGGGGTTTTTTTTTTTTTTTAGATACACAAGGTTTAATTCTCTGTATCTGCCAATTGTATCCTATTTTTCTGTCATGGTGGAGGTCTGCACTCTACTGAGTTCCGTTCATATTATCTTTGAGCAGGCAGAGTTGTAGCTTCCACTCTTGTTCTAAATCTCATGATGTTGTGCAGGTGTATTGTGCTCCATATCGATGTCATGACCTTCAATAAAATGTACCGGGAACTTGTGTTTTGATAAGCTCAAAAGAAGAACAACTTTGCTGTGATACTTGAATTTTGTTTGTGGAGAGATCATGAAAGTACTGAACTTTACACTTTGGAAGTGTGGGTTCACCTGGAACGCGCTTTGCAAGGCGAGAAGGGAAGGCGAGCAGAAGTGCTGCACAAGGTTGTGAATGAATTAAGATCTCATCATCTATACTTACTGAATTCACATTCACACCCTACTTGTGTTTTTGTTTAATTTGTGATCTCGTTAATACGTCGTGATTTGACTCAGATTACAATTCTTCTCGAAAGGCAGCATTAAATGAGATCATGATTTTATACCATGTATTTTTTATTTCTGAAGTTCTGTGTAGACGAGGAGCTCTCAAATATTTTGGGTCCTTGGACCGCTTACAGGGAAGAAATCTTTCCAAGGACCTTGTCATAATTCTAATGCTAATTAAACGTAACTACAGTATGTGCACCCCTAAATGCACTAAGAATTATTCAATTCATCCTAATATTCATCACAAGTTCAACAGAAATGAACTGAATTAAATTACATTGAATTTAACTCAATACCATCGTTAGTTGCTGACTTGCACTGCTTCCATTAATATGGCTGCGAACAGAGTGGAGCTTGTTTTTTCAAAAACGCAGTCAGTTTTTACAAATGAACAATTTGGCAAATATATTTATGGACTCTGCCCGGCACTCTCGCGACGAATTTTCAAAACGGCGCTTGAGCGGAAATGTTACTATTTCCACATCGCTTCTGAATCCTGTGGTCCCGTCGCTCTGCTTCTGTTTTCTAGTGTTCCCACTCTAAAAACAGTTTGGTTATTTCGTTAACCCAATTCCTGGGTAGTTTGTCTTGGGTCAAATTTCTGGGTTATTTTTCTGAGATTTACCATTTTTGGGGTTATATGCCTGATTTGTTAACCCAATTCCTGGGTAGTTTGTCTTGGGTCAAATTTCTTGGGTTATTTTTGTGAGTCTAACCAACTGGTGAAGTCTTGCCCCAGCAGTATAAGTCACTATTTATCTTAGAACGCGAAAATTCCTGTGAGATATAAAGTGTTCACAAGTAAAGTCATGTGTTTTGGGGGACGCAAATGTAAAAATGTGTAGAAAGCCAGTTATTCAAAACTTTAGCATTTGTTAGCACTCTACGCTAACGGAGCCTCAAGAGAAAGCTGCTGGCTTAGGAAAGGGAGCCCAAAATACATTGAAATGTTCAGTAATTTTGTGCGAGAGTTAAGTCTTTTCTTTCTTATTTGAATTAGTATTCATAATGTTGACCATACACTCATTTTGGGTGTGCTGTAAGACTTAACTGGCACAACTAGCTGTTTTCTTAACTTGGTATTCCAGAAGTAACATATTTGTCTTGTCTTGTTTGGAAAATATGATGAAAATGTATGTGTCAATAAATAGATAATTAAAATATATATATATATATATATAATTTATTTATTTATTTGTTTTAATTGAGTTTCAGTAAATTCTTGCAACAAGAATGCATGAAATTTGACACAAAGAAATATGGCAACAAAGGGACAATAACATTCAATAGATTTTAAGTCATGTGGTAACAATTATAAGTTGATATAAGTATTTTATATTTTATATTTTTTTCAACCATGTATGTAAAAAGACCAACTTTTACGATAAGGAGGTCCAAAATACTTTCAATTTACTGGTTTTGTTTTCATTTACTAAATCAAGTTTTAATCAAAGTTGAAGTTATTAAAACCTATTCAATTGTGGTAATTGTCTCTTTGTTGCCTTATTTATTTATTTAGTTAGTTATTTTGAAGTAGAAAATGTTCAAATCTTTCTGAGTGTATTTGTGTTGAATTTCACTTATTTCTTTTGCAGTAACCCCATTGCATCGTCGTCAATATAACTCAGCCTTTGGTAGTTGAGATCATTTCACCACTTGTAAACCTTTGACCCAAAAAGTTGGGTGAAATAAATAGCCCAACTTTTTAGGTCAAATTGACCAAGGCAACTGGGTCAAAAAGGGACTGACCTCTACTTGGGTCAATTAGACCAAATAGTCGGGTTATTCATTTAATCCAATAAATTGGGTTATTTTGACCCGAAAAGAGAGTGCATGAGTGTGCAAATCCATTACAAGGCACAAGCTGGAGTGGCTGGTCAGTCAGGCACTGGCCAGGCAAGGTCATACAAATGCTGTATATAAAGTATACATATAGTATATTGTTTTTTACAACAATACTTAACTGTATTGACCGGCCTACAGTTTACACTGGCTTGTGCCCCCCATAGGGCTGCATTTGATGTAGTCTACTGTTACTCGTCATAAAAAATAGTTGCATTGACTTCCTGCAGCAGTTCTTCAGCTTCTCCCATTTAGACAATTTAATTTGTCTCAACAACTGCTCCTCAGCGTGTGTGTTTCAGCACACGACCCAGCATGCCTTCTCGTGTCCTTCTATGGGGAATGGGGGGGGGGGGGGGGGGGGGTGTTTGCGCATGCTAATTAGAACCAGCTGGCATGTGCCTGCAATTTACGGTATAATGGATTTGCAACCACAGGGGCAAGTAATTCCGCACTTCCAGAACGCTCTGTGAATCCGACAAAGACATTTCTTCACGAAACATTTATGAGGAAAAATAACTCGGGAACATATTGCCGAATGATCCCCAGTTGTTATGACATAGATACAGAGGTGAAATAAGGTTTTTTTCTCTCTTTTAGGCCCATTTAGTTGTGACTAAAACCTCCAAATGCATATCCAGTGATTGCTGCGGAAATGGCAGTTGAAGGTTATCCAAAGCATTAGCTAGTCTCCTCTTTTGCCAATTCGCTGACAATCACGGTAAAAAAACATTCAAACACCTGTTTGACGACCACTTCCGAGTCATTTCTTCCACCTCCGCAACCGGCCACATGTTCATAGCTTTTAAGGAGCATTTGCAACTGCAGTGAAACAGATCGGTCTTGCACAGCTGCTCAACTGTGAGACTTCTGGAAGCTTTAAAGGTGGCATTTTATGGAGAACTCAGTTGTTTCCAAATCGTTGGGTTTCTGGAGTGCCTGCCTCCTCATCAAGGGTGAAATTCAACAACCAAGTAAATCTTGAAACCGTGAACATTCTCTGTTCACCATTTGCAAATTCACCTATTTTTCTGTGGAACCTATCCTCAGTAATTTGCTGAATTTATTCACCTATTCATGGCTATTGCCATATTTTTGTGCTTTTTCTGCAATGCTACAAGTTGCCGCCAAAAGGCTGGCTAATAGGAAAGTAGTGATTGGTGTCAGTGAAGTATGTTGAAGTAATACATCCCAATTGTTACAAGATCTTTGTATAACCTGGAGAAGATGAGTTGTGGAAAATGGGCAGGTTCGTACTAAAAGTGCTGTCTTCTAAGTTGTGAAGCAGATGTACAGTAGATGTAAACACTAGGAAAGAAATGCTGAAATGTTGATCTTCTTGTCTCATATTGGTCTTTTGATGCCAAACCCTAATGTTTTCAGTCTGCCTGCAGAATGCTTGACCGAATGCATTATGCCAACAACATTCCCCTCCATGTCCTCAAGTGTCTCGGGACTAATTGTCTCTGAAAGCACCTATTCTAGCTTGCACTTTCTTACTGAATAGTCCAAAGTGATTACTCCAGGGTCTCCACCTCACCCGGAAGTCTCCTTTGATACAATAGTCTGTCCGATAGGTAAATGCAATGTAAATGCAAATAGCAAGGGGAAAAAATCCTTTGTTACGATCCAAAGAAAGAGTATTCAAAAGCTCTCGAAGCGAACTCCCAGTAGAAAATGTTGGAATTGCAAATGCATTCAATACAATTTATTGTGTAAATACTGCAAAAAAAAGGGGCAATTTCCTTGACAGTTATTGTCACTGTTTTTGTGTTTAGCTGTAACGAGGAGCCGCATGGGAAAAAAAGGGGAAGAGGGAGGAGATTAATTTGAACTGTAATACATCGGAGCCGGGCCGCAATCTATAGGCTATAAAAGACATAGTCATTCATCCTGTCCGTATGAAGATAATGTTGCCTATCAGTGTCAAGTTTACTCCAAGTACAATGTGCTAAACACTTACATGGGTGGCCTAAAGCTACGTTAGGCGCCATTATGCAATCAAGGGGAAGTCAAAAGATCACGAAATAACACGATAAGTGCTGACCTTCTCCTAAACTGGGCAACTACCGCGCTTCATTTGTCTCTTCACAGCTGTATTACCATCAAGGTAATAGCATTGTCAAGTGGGAGCATGTACGTGTGTGCCGAACGTCTCCTTATAGCACCTCACCTCCCTTGACTTTAAAGAAGACCCTATCAACCTTTGTGTTCAGCGGCCACTCCTGGCGAGCAATTCGGTACGCTGTCTCCTTTTGTGTTTGTCCTGAGGAGGGTAAGGAAGGAAGATATGGTAATGTAATGGGGATGATGCTATTTTTCTCCTTCTGTGTTTACAGCACCATTCTGGTTGCATCATCTGACAACGGATGTCTTAGTAAGTAAGGACTTGTCTTTGGGAACAGAGGGTCCAAGGTGTAAATCTTTGTGCGCAAAAAAACAAATGGGGATCGCTCATCACTTTGACATCATTGACATCATGCCTCATGTAACCAAAATGGTTTTGTGTGCCGCTGTCCGATTGTTAGGATTATACAAGCCTTAGTACTTAGAAAATGTAGTGTGTTAATTATAACTTCATATAATTCTTTTTGTTTTAGTGCACAGATAAGAAAGTAGACCTTGTTCCTCTCGCTCTCTGATATTGTATTGTCACTTCTGAGACAAGGCAAGATGTCCGTGGTGGAGTTGTTAGGGTTTTTTTGTTTTGTTTTTTGGGGTCACTTTTTGATGTATACGAGTACTGGGCAAATTTTTGTTTTGCTTGCATGTGTGTGTGCGTGTGTGTAAATGATATAAATAATAATTTGTTCTCATTATCTTTAATCCATCCATCCATTTTCTGTACCGCTTATCCTCGCTAGGGTCACGGGCGTGTTGGAGCCTATCCCAGCTATCTTTAATTTATTTAGAATTAATTATAGTATAATATACCATTTTTTAGGAAATCAAACAAATTTGAATGTACCGGTATAAAAACTTTTTTTTTATTTCACTAATATTTTTTTATTTAATTTTATTGACAATAAATCATTATTTAAATTTGATAAATGAATAAATACATTTTAACTAACCAATTCTAGGGGGAAATGGCTAAATTAAAGGAGGTTGCCATTTAAAAAAAAAAAAAAAAAAGCTGTTTGTTATATTTGTTAAAACAGTCAGTATGACCCGACAGTAGTACATGATTAAAATGATCTGTGGGGGAAAGAAATCTGCCTTCTCTGCCCCCATCTTATGACTCTAATTTGAATTGCAAGAAACCACCGCGCCCAAGGAAATACAACCAATCAAAGACAGAAGCTGTGACCTACAGTGTGAGGTGTCACTCATTTCTTGTGTACTCATAGCGGGCACACCCCGCGACCTGGCAAAAAAAATATCACTTCAAAAATTCCAAACAATCGGGGCAAAGGTATTGCTGGTGTCCAATGAAAGCATGTAAACGCAAACACAATCCATCCATTGGTCAACTTTCTGTTTTTTTTTTAAGCATTTCCTTCCCGTCGGAAGTAATGGGAAGTGGTTTTCATTCAAATTTACTAGAATTATTACATTGCAACTGCGTTAACATTGCTAAGTGATTCACTACAGCAGTTCCACTTTACTGCACATTATATAACGTTATGTTATGTCGTCGCCATACAAACAGAACTCCGTTATAAAACGAGGACCACCTGTAGGCTATGGATTAAAAACAGGGATTAAAAATTAAATTGCTATTCATGCTGACTTGATAGGTTTTAATTTGGCCTGCTGGCTCTCCCCACCGTAATGATAACAAGCTCTTAATCCACAAAATTGTTTTCTTTAGGTTACAAATGCCACAAGTCGATTTAATAATCTCACTTTAAAAGGCAACTGTTTATCCCAAAAATGTCTCCCCTGAACCGATTCCCAGGGAAAAATTGTCCAAACCACACCCTCTTCACACACACATTGCCTGAAGATATCTCATTAGCATGTATTTACACACAAGGATTTACCTTTAGGATTTGATCATGAAAGCGTTATAACAAGAACCAGAGAGAGAGTAACAAGCATGAGCCATGCTGAGCTGCAGGCGAGGGGGATATCAACATTTGGGGAGAACAAAATTATCATTTCAATTTTGCTTTTATCCGTTCCCCTCCTGCTTCCTGAAATTAGTCACACAGTGAGGTGAGTGGGGCAGTTTGTGTATAAGTGTGTTGGTAGTTGGGTAAGTAGGTTGGTTGAGTTCTGTTGGGATTGGGTTGATTAGTCGGTTGGTCGCTTCGGTTCCATCGGTTGGTTAGGGTTGGTGTGTTGGTTAAATTTAATTTGATTGGGGCATATTGGTTGGTTGGACTGAACTAGACTGGATTGGACTGTACTGAACTGGACTGGATTGGATTGGGGCTGGCCGTTCGGTTGGTTGAATTGAATTAGATTATATTTCATTTGACTGGAACTGGTCGGTTGAGATGAGTTGGGTTCGTCAGTCGGTTAGTAAATCAAGTTGATCATATTGTGATGTATTGGATCGTAGGGTGTGGGATTGATTTGGTTGGTCCATTGAGTTGGTTGGTTGGGTTGGTTGGTGTGTTGCCGATTGAATGGTCGGTAGAAAGCTAAATGTTTGTAGACACATTCAATAGAGCGAGAAAGTGTGTCGGCAGGCAGGTAGATGGAAATACCATTTTATCCATATCTTCGGTGACAAGGTCAGACAGTGTCAATGATCACCAATTGAAAGTGCCTCTCAAACACATTGCACACCCTATATATATGCCTATCTATGAACTGTGAATGGACTGCATTGCAGAGGATGTCCACTCTGCCCTTGCTTTAATGGCACTGTAACTTGATAGACTTGCAGCCACAGATGCAATAATGTGCCCCATGTATCACCACGAAACCCCCGAGCCGCCCTTCTCCTCTCTCTCTCTCTCTCTCTCTCGCTCTCTGTCGCTAAATCTTTCTCTCACTGTCTTTCCTCCTGTCTCTCTCCCCCACGTTTGCTGTAAGGCCATCACTGTGACATTACTGGGGATTCAATGCATAGAAAGTACAAATAGACCTTGGGGAGGGTTATTTAAAAGTAAAATAGTATCCAGTCTCTTCACATCACTCGCAGCGTCTGCAAACCCTCACATCATGACAGTAGATGTATTATGCAGCAATGTAAGAGTGAAGTGCTACCAATAATATCGCCAGTATTTTTTATTTTTTTGCACTGAGACAGTATGAGAATGCATTTTAAATATTTCTTAGTTCATTTTTAATGAATTCTGCTTGAAAAACTATGCTATGAGACAAAAGTCACAACATTATGAATCAAAAACTTGCCAACTGGTTCTCGCTGTTTTATTTTGTCAGTTCAACCTAAAAATATTAGGAAAATCTAACAATATACACTTATTATTATATATAATACAGTATATAAAATTGCTTGTGAAACTGTTCATACTCATTGATCTTTTGTGTGTGCAGCATGCACATTGAGTACTGTATGTATCTTGACAACCTCTTTGAAAGTGAATAATGTCAAATAAATATTCATGATCCCCATTGTTTAGCCGTCTCATGACCTATGAATTATAAAAAAAAACTCATCAGCGTGGATGCACACACACACGCACACGCACACACACACACACACACACACACACATAGAGGTTTGTTTGATTTTTCGTCAAATATAATTACTTGTGGCATGTAAAAGTAGATAAGATGTGACTGTGGAACAGCGCTGAACACAATGAAACATTGGATGCATTTGAAGAAATAAGGCTATTTTAGGGAGGAGGTAAGACAAAATGGTAAGAAATAATGAGAGCGGACACTGAGGAGACATGAAAGGAGTGTCGTATAGCCATAGGTGATAGGTGAACGTAACTGTAGGTTTGTTCCATACAAAAATCTGTGCCTCTCTGCTGTGTGGGGAGTTGTGCAATTCTGCCCCAGGTCATGGAAACAGCCCAATGAGCTGCTCATTTATGTTTCGTTGTTGTTTGACCTCTGCCCCAACAACCCCCCCAATTTTTTTTATCTACCTTTCGGCACCTGCTAGCTAGCTTTTTTAAATGTATTTATTTGTTTGTTGTTTTTAACTTTATGTTGACGACTTGTGGCCTGTGAGAGTCAATACAAATGCAAACATAAATTCCAACTTGAGGAAAAATAACTGATAGTAAGAGGGAGTAAGCGTGTCATTTTCAATTTCAAGAGGTGGTTCCCTTTTTGCCTTCATAATTTCTCACACATTACAATACCTACAGAACAATACAATATTGTTAATGGCAACAAAAGTTCTCTCCATTTTTTTGTACAACTCAGTTTGTGCATATAAACACAGAGATTGCAGAAGAGGAGAAGGAGAACGACGCGGAGGCCGTAAGCATTTCAGTAAACGATCAAATAATGTGAGGGAATTGGTAAGCACGCAAATGTCATTTGGCCCAGGTGGATTCCTGTCTGCTTGGCTTATGACATTTGAGTCAGTGTACGGGAAAACGTTGCCATCAGCAAACGCAGAAAGCAAAGTTGAAATTGTCTCTTCACACCATCTCGTTATTCTCCCTTATTTGCCAAGTTTCAATATGAATATGTAGCATGGACACCATGCTGCACATACGCTGGTGTCCTGCGGAGAAATGGTATGCACGTGTGCAAAGAAGACAAATATCAAGTAGTGGGTGTGCAGCCTGTAGCCAGCCTGAGCAGCTACAGTAGATATAAAAAAAAAAATCTACATTCCCCTGTTCAAATGCCGGGTCTTTGTGATGGAACAGAACGCAATCAATATAAATCATTTCAAAAACTTTTTACACCATTAATGTGATCTATAACCTATACAACTCACTCTTGACTAGAGAACGCAATGTTTTCACGAGGGGAAAGGAAAACAACTGAGATGTTCTGGTTGCACAACTGTGCACGCCCAGCAAGGGAGGTGCTTGTGTTCAGAATCAACCAATCACATTCAAACACATGTTAAATGGGAGTCAGCACACACCTGCCACCATTTAAAGGGCCTCTGATTAACAAGTTCACATCAAGATTCACCATTGGCTTTATCCGATCATCATAAAATCACCCAAACTAACTGAAAATGTGGTTTTGTCCGATAAAACCAAGTTGAAACGTTTTGGCCATAATTCCATGTTTGGTGTGAACACAACACTGCTCATCATCAATAGAAAACAACTTTCAATGACGCATGGCGGTGGCAACATCATGCTTTGGGGCTGTTTTTCTTCAGTTAGAACTGGGGCCTTAAAAAAGGTAGAAAGAAAATGATGAACATTTCGAAATAACAGTCAGTGTCAGCACAAAGCCTTCAGGCTTCTGCTAGAAAGAAAACAATGTCAGGAAAAGCCTACTTGAACATCTGAGATTAAATCTGAGACACTTTAATTGGTGGCAGCTGTGTTCTGACTCCCATTTAACGTAAGTTTGAATGCGATTGGTTGATTCTGAACACAGCCCTATCCCAGTTATAAGAGCGCACTTGTACAACACACATGATTTCACTTTATTTTTACTTCGCCTCTTGAAAAATCTTTTGAGTTGTGCTGGTTATCGGTCTCCCTTATGGTAGAAAGAAAAATCTACAATTATTTTGGTGTCACTTTTTTCTTACATCCAAACACCTGCCATTTGAAATGGGGCGTGTAGACTTTATAACCACTGGATAGTAGCGCCTAGGCCAGTTTGAGGAAGTCACCCAAAGCCTCCTATAGGAAGCGACGCAGAGCAGAAAGGTAAAATAAGACTTCCATTTAGAGCATTTGCAGCACACGAGTGACATCTAGTGGTTAACATTGTTTATCCAAGAGGCCCAGAGAAAAATATACTTATCTATATGCCCATATCTGCACTATCCCTTCATTTTGTATAAATCTTGTCTTCATTAGGGTGCTGGGTGAGCTGGAGCGTATCCCAGTAGACTTTGGGTGACTGGGTACCACCTGGACTGGTTGCCAGTCAATCGCAAATCCACAAAACAACCATTCAAACTCACATTCACACCCTGTGGACAATTTAGTGTTCACTGAACCTAACATGCACGTTTGTGGAATGTGGGAGGAAGCCGGAGTTCCCGGAGAAAATCCAAGCAAGAACTTGGAAACGGTTTGCAACAAACACAACGTAGGGAGCAAAGATATGAACTTTGACCTGGAGAACCTCACATGAAAAACACAAGCGCATTGGTATAGAGTGGATCCCCGCATACTTGTGTTTATATATATATATAGATATATATATCTATATATATATATATATTAACATTTATTTCCATGTTTACATTTTTTCCAACTTTTTTTTTCTTTTTTGGGGGGGGGGGGGGCAGTCAACCCCGAAAACACTTATTGGCGGTTTATACATGCTTATTCAATAATTTTGGGTTTAAAAAAACCCCCAAAAAACGTGATTGACTGGCGATTTGGGTACAGGGTGTACCCCTCCTCTGACCCAAAGTCAGTCAGGATAGGCTTGCAATTCTGAAAAGGACGACCGCTATAAAATCACCTGATGGATGAAATTCATTCCAATGCAGGAATATGTTAAATATACACACATTTTTTTTTTTCAAGATGCATTCAAAATACATATACAGCCATACATAGTATCTGTAACTCATTATAACTCAAGTCAAATGGGACATGCATATATCTTTTAACTATGAGCAGGTCTAATCCACATATCAGCCTCCGGCTTCCATGCAGTAATCATGCTTCCAGAGAACACATCTGACTAAAATGCTCCAAAATGACTTGAAGCAAGCTTTAGCGAGAGAGAGAGAGAGAGAGAGAGAGAGAGAGAGAGAGAGAGAGAGAGAGAGAGAGAGAGAGAGAGAGAGGATAAAAGTCTAAGAGTGGAAAAATACTTTCAACGGGGTTCATCTTTGAAGTAGATGCACAAACTAAATTAAGAGAAAACGTGGATAAGATTTCTCACTAAATTAATTTGTTCAGCCTGTCGCCAAAATCGCTAGTTTTTCAAACTGCTAAAAACACACTTTTAGGTTTAGGAGTGCCGAGAAACCTTACACACACCAGACACTACATTTAGAAACGGAAAATGCACTTTTAGAAGAAGTCGGTTTTTCGTAGATTTTGTCACCAAAACAAATCTGTTTTCAACTTGTTAAAATATACCCTTTAGGTCCTAAACCACTGGGAAACCTTACACACAAAAATAGAAAAAAAAAAAACACTTTTTCACAAATTGTTCAAGTTGCTAAAAAAAAAAAAAAAAACCTAAAAACCAACCTAACCCAAAAATACAGAGAGAAAAAAATGATCGTTAACAGAGGTCGAATTGTTGTCAATTTTGTCAGGCTGTTTCCTCAAGATATTTTGTCAGCCTGTTGCAAAAATATCAAAAAATGTGTAGGTTTTTTTTTTTTTTTTTTTTTTTAATTCCAAGACCACCGGGAAACCTTCCACACACACATCAGGAGTCCCGTCCCATCCTCAAACAGAGGAAAAATGGAACTTGATCTCTGGCGGCGATTTTTCAAGTTTGCTAATAAATAAATAAAAATAATAAATAAAAACTGTTTGTTGGGCCTCTTGGAAGAGCAAGTAGTTTTGCTTTATTTCATTTTATTTTACAACAGTTATAGCCCGAAATTAGTGAGAAAGAGAAGTTGTTGGGACGTCCAAAGGAGGATGATTTACAGCAGAAGTAAATGTAGCCATGTGGAAAGACAAACAAGTGAGCAGAGAGCGGTGCATAATAGCAAAGGAGAAAGCTGTGACCTGTGACCTGGCGTTCGTGTTTGCACTGCTCTTATCTCGCTGATCAATCTACTAAATCATGTTGAAACACATTTGTATCAGTGCCGTGGGATTCTCTACATTACAGTGTAGGAATAATTTCCGACACTGCAGTGTAGAGAATATATGAAACTAAGATAAGATAACCATTGAAACTCATACTCACTTCAGCACTGAGCGGGAACTGAACCTGCGCTGCAGGCACCGAAGTCTGACAAATGTACCATGACACCATCAGTGACTGGGTAATGCATTAATAATACAAATTATATATCATAAACAGCAATTTTTTTACATTTTGATTTAAATGTGTTATTTTATTTTATTTCTATATTTGATTTGATTGGCAATCCAAAAACTACTGTATATGGGCATTGGGAGTCCAATTTATTTTATTTATTTTATTCAATTTCAATATTTAATTTGATTGACAGTCCAAAAAAGAATGTATATGGGCATTAGGATAACTATTTGTTTTATTGCTTTTTATTATATCAAAAACAATCATATACAGTTCATCAATAAAAAATACTAATACATGCATTATTTTATTTCTATATTTCATTTGATTGACAGTCCAAAAACTATACTCTAAATTGGAATTAAAATGCATATTTCTTTTATTATTTTTTATTAGGGAAACAAAATACATTCATTTTATTTTATTTCCATATTTAATTTGATTGACAGTCCAAAAACTATACTGCATATGGTCATTAGATCCTTATTTCTTTCATTACTTTTTATGATTAAACAAAATAATACACAATTATATATAAGGAATATTCATGAAAATTGAATATAATAATAGGTTTTGTAATCTATTCTTATTCTTTTATTCGCTTTATTATAAAAGGAACAAATACAAAATATAAGCTATATGTAATACTTGTTTACTGGTATGTAACATATACCAGTCTTTTTTCTTGGATAGATTTTTTTGTAAATTGATTACTAATAAATGAATAATAAATAGTATGCAGTGTATAGTGTATAATCAATAAAATGAAATTTGTTATAGTATTTCATTTCTCTTTGTAATTTGCGTGACCTCCCAGATATACTGTGTATGGGGATTAGGAGCATTCTTTTAATAAATCAATTTTAAATGTAATTAATTTTGTATGACTCAAATCAAATATTGTTTAATATATATTATACGATGTCGCTATTTCTCTATTTCTCTCTATTTAATTGAGCACAAATTTTGCTAAAACAACAAATGAATGGTGTCCAAAGATTTTTGCACACTATGCTACAAATACACTATAAATGGCCAGTTAAAAAGTTAGATGTTTAAAAAAAATGGATGGGTATATTTATGACGATGACGTCACACATACACACACTGTAGCGTTCATTCATCATGATTTGGCACATGTTGTCTTGCTATAGTGGCAGCAAACAGCCCTTTTTATGGTCACTTGGTGTCATGTATAGAGCAGTGACAAGGTTGAGTCGTGTGAAAGTTGTCTTTGGCACGGTGTTCCCAGCTCATCAATGCAAAAGAAGAAAAAAAAAAAAAAAAAAAAAAAAAAAGGTGTTGTGTGACATGAGGACACACAGGGGAGACTTTATATTGGGAGCCAGGGGAGCAAGGAGCCTCTTCTCTTCAGCTCCTTCGTCACCATCGCAGGTGAGCCTCCACTTGTCGCGTTGTTGAATGTGGTGACCCTGCAGTAATTGATATATTGCGCGTCCCTCTACAGGCATGACTGTGTCATACACACTTGAGGTGGCCAACGTGAGATTTGGAGGCTTCTCCAAGCTCTTGTTCCGGTGGAAGGGCAGCATCTACAAGCTGCTCTACAAGGAGTTTCTCCTCTTCTGCATGGTCTACGTCTTTTTCAGTGCGCTCTACAGGTGATCCGTATTTTTGCATGATTAGTATTGTGAGAAGAAAATATTTTGATCCTTGGCCAAATATTGTGATGTTATATAATGATCATATTCTTACCGTCAGACAAATATCGTAATATTGTGAAGTGATATTATTGGCATCGTCGGGCAACTATCATGGAACTGCGTTGTGGTGTTAATGGTATTATCGGGAAACTATCGTGATAACACCCTACTGTGATATTATTAGTCATTGTCAAAATACCGTATTGTGATCCTACGATCGTTGACCAGATATCATAATATGGCATCGTGATATTATTAGTATCGTTGTCCAAACATCACAAAACCGTATCATGATGTGGTTATCGTCAGCCAAATATCCTAAAACCTTATTGTGATATTACTGACATAGTTGGCCAGGTCTCGTGATAACACAGTGTCATGTTATCAGTAACATTGTGATCTTGATCGTGATCAGGATCTTGTTGTTATCGTTGTTGCGTCATCAGCATATTGGTAACGTTGCCCATATATTGTAATACTGTTACACGCTGTTATTGTTTCCGGCGGTCATGTGTCATGATGATACCAGATCGTGATATTACTCATGCCCTTGGCCAAGTATCAAGATATTATTATATCAAAGCGAGAGAGATTTTTGGCATATTGGTGGCCACCTATCCTAAAGAGATTGTACAGTATCATGGTCATAATATCATGTGAATTATCGGTTCATTGTTATTGGTATCAATTCATCATCTCTTGATATTTGACTCCGTATACAAATGATTGTAAATTGTTTTGCTGTTTTTAACGCATAGGTTGATGCTAACACCCAAGCAGCAGGATGTGTTTGAGCATATTGCCCTCTACTGCGACCAGTTCACCAACACCAACTTCATCCCCGTTCTCTTTGTGCTTGGTAGGTATCAAATCTTGATATTATGTTTTGACACACAAGTGTCAAATATCAATCCGTTTTAACAAGGACTGGTACAAAGTATTGGATCAAGTACATTTCTCTCAAAGTACAGTCTCGAAAACATGGGCAACAATTATGAATGATCTGTGGCGTTTGCAGGCTTTTATGTAACATTGGCATTCAATCGGTGGTGGGGACAATACACCAGCTTCCCGCTGCCCGACAACCTGATGATGGTGGTCTCTGGGAACGTCCACGGAGTCGACGAGAGGGGTCGCCTGTTGCGGCGCACGCTCATGCGATACGCCAACCTGTCGTCGGTGCTGATCCTGCGCTCCATCAGCACCAGAGTTCACAAGCGCTTCCCCACGCTGGAACACGTGGTGGAGGCTGGTAGCTACCACCAAAACACTAGTTTGATATCCACCCGCCCTCTAAAAATCTAAAAAAATAATCTTTTTAACGTTTGCCTGCAGGTTTCATGACATCACACGAGCTGAAGATGTTTGAGATGCTGCACTCTGACTTCAACAAGTACTGGATGCCGCTGACCTGGTTTGCCAACCTGGCATCCAGAGCAAGAGAGGAGGCCCGCGTGAGGGACGATATCGCTTTGAGACTCCTCATGGATGTGACTAACTTTGCTTTCAACTTCACACAAAACACAACACTATCAAACAGCTGATGTATTCCTCTTACGTTGAACGGATACATCACTTTAAGAAGCCAAGTACCTTCCAATCAGTGCATCCATTAGGGATGGGCCGTAACCCATATCATGATGATATTATTGGTGTCGGCAGCCAAATACCGTAATATCATGTGGTGATATTGTTATTGTTGTTATAGCAATGTTATATTACCAGTATTGTTGGACAGTATTGTATTATGATACCCGTATCACTGGAAAAGTATTACAAGACTATCAGTATCCTTAGTAAACATTATGATATTGTAACCTTATTGATATCGTTGGCAAGATATGACAGTATCCGATCAAGATAACCCCATATTGTGATAATATGGGTATATAATATTGTGATAAAGTCACTGATGGTGTAGTGGTACATTTGCCTGACTTCAGTGCGCACAGCGCGGGTTCAGCTCCCGCTCAGTGACGGTGTGAATGTGAGTGTGAATGGTTGTCCGTGTCTGTATGTGCCCTGCGACCGACTGGCGACCAGTTCAGGGTGTAGTCTGCCTTTCGCCCAGTCAGCTGGGATAGGCTCCAGCACCCCATGACCCTGAAGAGGATAAGCAGCAAGTAAGCAAAAATATGCATGTCCATCATACATGTGAAGAATGGTTGTTTTTCAGTATGTGTCCTGCAATTGACTGGCATCCAGTCCAGGGTGTACCCTACCTCTTGCCCAGTTGGCTCCAGCTCACCAAGGAGAACATCTATACAAAATGGATAGATAGGCGCATATTAGCATCCGAGTGAATATATATTCGAGACCTCCATTGAGAAGTCATGTATGCCTCTTATTGCAGGAGTTGAACAACTACAGAGCCAAGTGCAGCCTCTTGTTCCACTACGACTGGATCAGCATTCCTCTGGTCTACACTCAGGCGAGACAATCAGGCCTCCTCCTTCCATCTCTTAGCCTCCGATTGGCTCAACTGTCTCATTCCACAGGTGGTAACGTTAGCGGTCTACTCCTTCTTCGCCTTGTGCGTGATCGGCCGCCAGTTCCTCAACCCAGCCAAAGGCTACAAGGACCACAAGCTGGACTTGTACGTCCCCTTCGTCACGCTGCTGCAGTTCTTCTTCTATGCTGGATGGCTCAAGGTGGGAGAGCTGATCATAAACCCGTTCGGCGAGGACGATGATGACTTTGAGACCAACAAGCTAATCGACAGGAACATTCAGGTGTTTGCATTCACTCCAACGTCTCGTTTTTCGAGTCGGTACGGTGCTGACATTGTGTCCTGAAGGTATCTATGCTGGCGGTGGATGACATGTACCAGAACCTGGCGCCCCTGGAGAAAGACAAGCACTGGGCCCAAAGACATTTCTCAATCCCTTACACCGTGTCCACAGCAGCAGACCGCCTCAGACCGGCTTTTAAGGGCTCCGCCTTTGACATGAGGTCTGTCGCGTCCCTTTGGCCAAGCATCATGACATCATCATACCTTGGTATAGTCTGTATCGTTAGTCAAATCTTTGGCCAAATATGACATTGCTAGATGTAGTGACATTTGTATTGTTAGCAAAATAGCAACATACTATCAGTAGGCCTATCCTTGGCCCAACATCATGGCAATATAGCATTGATATCGGTATCATCGGACAGATCCATCCATCCATTTTCTGTACCGCTTATCCTCACTAGGGTCGCGGGCGTGCTGGAGCCTATCCCAGCTATCTTCGGGTGAGACGCGGGGTACACCCTGAACTGGTCGCCAGCCAATCGCAGGGCACAGATAAACAACCATTCACACTCACACCTACGGGCAATTTAGAGTCTTCAATTCATCTACCACACGTTTTGGGGATGTGGGAGGAAACCGGAGCACCCGGCGAAAACCCACGCAGGCACGGGGAGAACATGCAAATGTATTTCTCATATTTGCAGAGTGAGCTTGGAGGATCTGGAGCAGGAGCAGCCTGGTGATGGTTTCCCTCTGCGGGCTTCCTCACTTGAGGGTCACAAAGACGGCCTCCTGCGGGGCTGCAGCCTCCCATCGCTGACGGATGAGTCAACACGTCACGTCATGAGGGATGTCAACGAGGATGGCGTCAATCTGAAAGAACAAGAAAAGATGATCACAGTTGACGTTTATTAAATAATGTCAATTAACCCATTCTTTGATTATCAAACAGCAACTGCACAGGCAATGCTTAAAGTGATGAACATGTCCAAAGAGGTTAACTGACTATATGAAAAATCTAAAAGAAAAACTACTCACCCTTTGATGATGCCTGAACTGGACAACAGTGTCACTTCATACAGTAGGTACTGCAGGAGTTGAACTCTCAACATGGCCAAAAGCACTAGTAGGACATGAAATAAATGTGGTGGGCTTTCCATGTACGCCAAATGAGTGGAAAGATATCCATGCGTTTTCTCACTTGTCAGGAGGTTTTTGGTACCCATCGATCTATT